>NW_016823424.1:2458242-2470476 GCF_001698545.2 Rhinopithecus bieti | reverse complement strand
AAAAAAAAAAAAAAAAAAAAAAAAAATCCATCCAATTAGTTAGTTAGTTAGTTTGTTTGTTTGTTTGTTTGTTTGAGATAGGGTCTTGCTCATGGTCTCAGCTTACTGTAGCTTCAACCTCCTGGGCTCAAGTGATCCTCCCGCCTCAGCCTCCCTAGTAGCTGGACTAGAAGCATGCGCCATGCCCCGCCAATTTTTGCATTTTTTGTAGAGACAGGGTTTCACCATGTTGCCCAGGCTGGTCTTGAACTCCTGGGGTCAGGGGATCCATCCACCTCAGCCTTTCAAAGGGCTAGGATTACAGGTAGGGGCCACCATGCCCAGCCCAGTTAGTTCTAAAACTCAATCTGCTCCCATTCGAGGTGTGGGGAAAGAAACAGCTTAGAATAGGCATGTGAATTTCCAAATTGTTCTTGAAGGTGTAAAGTCTGGTATTGTTTTTTATCTTATTTTTTGAGACAGGGTCTTACAGAACAATTATTTACATATTTCCAGCTTCCCAGGCTACAGTGCGGTTGCACAATCCTAGGCTCAAGCGATTCTCCCACCTCAGCCTCCCAAGGAGCTGAGACTACAGGCATGTATCACCACAGCTGACTTTTTATTTTTTTGTAAAGGTGGAGTCTTGCTATGTTACCCAGGCTGGTTTCAAACTCCTGGGCTCAAGTGAGGTATTATTTTTTACACTGGAGTAAGTTTATCCTGTTTTTCTCTTATTAAAATGAATTTGATATAAAATGATACATAGAAAAAAAAGTCAGGTTGAAGACTGATTATGTGTACTTCACGGTAAACAGTGAAAAGCCCCTGTGGTAAGTATTCATTTTAGAAAAAGGCCTCAAAACTCTAATCCTCTCTATTCAAGTAGGTAATACTAGAATATCTTCAACCAAAAGCCACACAAACACACCCAGTTTATAAAGTACAAACAGTGCTGCTATTATACAATGCGCTTAACATGAACCAGTCTCTCTCTCTGGCATAATGGCCATTGAGATACAGTCAGGCCTCTGTAACCCTGGGTTCCACATTTGTGGTTTCAAACAACTGCAAATCAAAAGATTTGGGGTTAAAATGGTTGCTTGTGCCTGTACTGAACATACACACCATTTTTTCTTGTTATTATTCCCTAAATAATACAGAACAATTATTTACACAGCAATTACATTGTATTAAGTATTATAGGCCCAGCACGGTTGCTCACAGCTCCCAGCACTTTGGGAGGCTGAGGCAGCCCAGAAATTTGAGACCAGCCTGGGCAACACAGTGAGACACTGTCTCTACAAAAAATTTAAAAATTAGCCATGTGTGATGGCCACACGCCTGTAGTCCCAGCTACTCAGGAGGCTAAGGTGGGAGGATCCCTTGAGCCCAGAAAGGCAAAGCTGCAGCGAACCGTGATTGCACCACTACACTCCAGCCTGTATGACAAAGCAAGACCCTGTCTAAAAGAAAAAGGGGGGGATTATAATTGATATAACTAATCTAGAGGTGATTTTTAAGTACATGGGACGATGTACATAGGTTAAATGCAAATACTATGCCATTTTATGGGGACTTAAGCATCATCCCAGGATTTTGGTATGTGTGTGAGTGAGGTCCTGGAACCAATTCCTTACAGATACCAAAGCGTACTTTGCATGCTCTAATAATAATCTCAAAATTGGAGATATCCTATGTAACTTGGAAAACCACAATTTTGGGCCGGGCACAGTGGCTCACGCCTGTAATGCCAGCACTTTGGGAGACTTAGGCAGGTGGATCATTTGAGGTCAGGGGTTCAAGACCAGCCTGGCCAACATGGTGAAACCCCATCTCTACTAAAAATACAACAATTAGCCAGACAGCAGCGGCACGCGCCTGTAATCCCAGCTACTTGGGAGGCTGAGGCAGGAGAATCGCTTGAGCCTGGGAAGCGGAGGTTGCAGTGAGCTGAGATCACGCCACTGCACTCCAGTCTGGGTGACATAGTGAGACTCTCTCTCAAAAAAAAAAAAAGGCAACCACAACTTCAACTCAACACCAAGTTCGCTGTTTCTCATCTGAGCTGGACTTTTAAGTCTGTTTTGTAGCTGAATGAAAAACCTGACATTGAGACCATCTTAAGATAAAGAAAAAAGAAAAAGAGAAAGTGGAGAAAATGTTAGGAAGCAAGAAGAGGAGTGGGGAGGAAGATGTAGGGAAGAATAGTACAGTTGATAATGAAACCAGCTGCCTGGGTGTCAAAAACGATAACAGTTGGGAGAAATGTGGCCAGGCTGTCAAGGAGTACTTATCTTTTAAACAAAAATATCACACATCAACCAGAGACGTCAGAATTGGAAGGGGCTGGTACCCATTAAATACAACTCTTCACTCTCTCCCATCAGTGCTGTTGAGGTTTAACCAGCTTCCAAATCTCCCTGAATGCTCACAAGTCAGGGTCACTAAAGTCTTACTTCCAGTGACTATAGCTTCGTGTTTGTTCTTCCCAACTCTCACAGGGTGAGCTTCCTCTGAACTTCCTCCTAACCAGAAGTTTACAGCAGTGTGTTTCCTTTTGGGGGACAAACCTGGCCTCCTGATCTGACACCTCTATCGTGGAACAAAATGCCAAGCTCTGTGGACAATTTCAAAGACCCCTTTCTACCGGAGTAAGAAAATTCCCTATTAGACTGACCATGGTGGCTCACACCTGTAATCCCTTAGCACTTTGAGAAGCTGAGGCGGGAGGATTGTGTGAGCCCAGAAGTTTGAGACCAGCCTGGGCAACAGAGTGAGAAACTCAGTCTCTATTTAAAAAAAAAAAAAAAAACTTTTTTCAAAAAAAAAAAAATCCCCTATTAAACCAGACTATACCTACTTCTTGCCTCAGAAAATATGTTTTGCCTTCACACTTAAGTAGCTTTTCTCTGACATATATGAAGAATTTTCATTAGATTACATTCAACCCATTTTTCCTAATGATGGATATTGGCTCCCAAATGACCTTAACAACTTTAAGTAAATATTGTCCTCAAAGTTTCTCTTTCTAAAAGCGAAGAAAAATTAAAACAACATATACTACAAGATTCTCCAGCCTTTAACAAGCCTCCTTTTGCTCTTTGAAACCTGGGAAAGTTTTACTAATTAACTTGTAGCTTTCTTCTTTCATTTCCTAGGAGTTTTAACAGCTATCAACTTAGTAGAGATGAGACCAAAACAAACACAAACCTCATACAAAATGACTTAATCGGCAATAAGCACCAGAACAAGACTAAAAATCCTAATTTGGGCCGGGCACGGTGGCTCAAGCCTGTAATCTCAGCACTTCGGGAGGCCGAGACGCGCGGATCACGAGGTCAGGAGATCGAGACCATCCTGGCTAACACTGTGAAACCCCGTCTCTACTAAAAAATACAAAAAAGTAGCCGGGCGAGGTGGCGGGCGCCTGTAGTCCCAGCTACTCTGGAGGCTGAAGCAGGAGAATGGCGTAAACCCGGGAGGCGGAGCTTGCAGTGAGCTGAGATCCGGCCACTGCACTCTAGCCCAGGCGACAGAGCGAAAAAAAAAAAACCCTAATTTGTTCCTTATGCCAAAAAATATAAATTACTTTAACTTGAAATTAAAAGTGGAAGAGAAGTTAGGCAATAAATATATTTTGGTCATTCCTGGCCAATTGTTTTATATTCCATTATGATTTCATTACAATATACTTTATTATATACATGTCATTTTATTGTATCTAGAATATTCCTGATGATGCCTGGAAGGCTCTTCTTTGTGTCTCAAGGGGCCAATTAATGTAAATTGCTCAATAAACGTTTGTTAAATTATAAAAAGAATAAATGGCAAGGCTGGGCAACAGTGGCTCATGCCAGCACTTTGGGAGGCCAAGGCAGGATTGCTTGAGCCTAGGAGTTCAAGACCAGCCTAGGCAATATAGTGAGAACTCAACTCTACAAAAAAATTAAAAATTAGCTGAGCGTGGTGGCGCAAGCCTGTAGTCCCAGCAACTCAGGAGGCTCTAGTGGGAGGATCACTTAAGCCTGGGACGTGGAGGTTGCAGTGAACCAATATTGCACTACTGCACTCCAGCCTGGGCAAGAGAGCGAGACCCTGTCTCAAAAAAATAAAAATAAGGAATAAATGGCAGCCAGTAAGTGAGACATGGTCTGCATCTTCTAATCCATTATATTCGGCTCATTCAAATGCCCCTACCTTTTTTCCCAGAATGTTATACTCAAACTACAGAGCCTCATAGAGATGATAATAATGACAATATTAGGGCAGCAGACTTCCCTTTCTTCCTCAAACACACTCAGTTCTTTAAAGGTGTCACTCCCATGCCTCTTAGGCAAAACAGATTTCAAAACATTGTCCTTCACTCTCACCAGGCCAACTTCCAACTTTAAATCCTAAAGAAGTATTAAACTGGTTGGGCACGGTGGCTGGCACCCACGGGTTCAAGACAGCCTGGGAAACCTAGTGAGACTCCATCTTCACAAAAAAAAATTTTTTAATTAGTCAGGGATGGTGGCATGCACCTGTACTCCCCGCTACTAGGGAGGCTGTGGCAGGAGGATCACTTGAGCCTGGAAGGTCAACCCTGCAGTGAGCTATGATCATGCCACTGTACTCCAGCCTGGGTTACAGAGCCAGACCTTGTCTTGGGGGGGAAAAAAAAAGTCTTGAACTCTCTTATTCCAAAACTAAACAACTAAACTTATACCATCTGCACTTCAACTAAATTTGGCCAGCATATTGCTGCAGTAAGCAATTTTTTTTTCATAAACTTAAAGTTTCTCATTTTCTGACTAGTTCCTAATAATGCTATGTGTATAAATAGCAGCTTCCTTGAAGGGAAGAATTAGAAGACAAAGCAGTCTTCCACTGGAGTGTCCCAGATAGCACCACGAGAATATGAGAGGGCTTTTTAAGGTCATAGGAAGGGCAGAAATCTGTCAGCAGACATTTGTATGTATGTGCATGGTGAGGAGGCAGAGAATAAATATGTCTTTGATTCAACAACATTCACCCAAATTCTTAGCACTGAAAGTCAAACAAGAAAGATCCGGCAGGGTGCGGTGGCTCACGCCATCCCAGCACTTTGGGAGGCCGACGCAGGTGGATCACTTGAGGTCAGGAGTTCCAGACCAGCCTGGCCAACATGGTGAAACCCCGTCTCTACTAAAATACAAAAAAAAAAAAAAAAAAAAGGAGCCGGGCATCAGGAGGCTGAGGCAGGAGAATCGCTTGAACCCAGGAGGCAGAGGTTGCAGTGAGCCGAGATCGCGCCATTGCATTCCAGCCTGGGCAACAAGAGCGAAACTCCGTATCAAAAAAATAAAGAAAGAAAAAGATCCTACTTTGTAGATATAATTCTCTAACCTTCACTGAATCATAACTGAACCAAAGCTGCTTACTAGCTCTGTAGAGTAATCCAAGGGACCACTGCTGATTTCCTAACAGTAGAGTAAGATTAGATTCCTAAGAAGCTTCCCCATTCCTTAACAAGAAGTGCTGCCAGGCTACCCAGAAATTCCCCTCCCGAGTCCCACTGCTGCCATTCCGGAAACATGAGAAACCAAGTATGCTGCAATCATGGCCTTTTTAGTACTGGTTCCAAAATAAACTGCGTGGGCCAAGCAAGACTGTCAATGAACTATTGTCCAATGAAAAAATGAACAGCCGAAGGTCTCAGGTTTCATTTACCCAACACAGGTATCACCATAAATGACCTAGTTATAATGACAGTTTCCAACCGTATTTAATAAAACAAACACGCAGCAGAAATCCTTTACTCACATGTAACTACACTATACTCTCAGATCAAAGTTAATCATGTCAATGGAAAGTATAGGCCGGCGGGTTCACTGGTGACAGGTCATGATACTCTGAGCAAAGAGTAAGTAATAAGGTTAGAATTCTTTAGAAGTGTTGAGGGGAAAGAAGGTAACAATAACAAAAACTCCTCCACGTCAGGAACTGTTCTAAGTACTTTGTTGTTTATTAACTAATTTCATACCAACAATCCTCTAAGATTGATATTATCAATCCCCATTTTAAGTACGTGGAACAAAAGAACAAAGAGGCAAACAACTTGTTCAAAGATTTACAAAGCCAAGAAATTATGCGAACTGGTGAGGGTTTGGGTTCCAGAAGTCAACGTATACATAGCTTCTCCAGTTTTCACCAACAGTCACTAAAATTGGGGCCAGCGAATTTTTAGAAGCCTATCTCCCCTTGCAAACTCTCCTTCCAGATAATTTTTGCTTTTGCAAGAGATGTCACATTTAGGCGGTAGCTTTAAAAGTGGGGACATATGAAACGAACGGCTGGGAGAGCCATCCAGCCCACTTACATATGTGCAATAATATCTCCCTGCAGAAAAACCCTGCTCATTGGAGCCTGGAATCCAGAGGGTCCCTGAGAGCTGCACAGCCTTAAAACCAATCTACCCACAACCACGGAGCCGCCTATGCAGGCTATTCACACAGAAGGCGCTCCCTGGAAGTCGGTTAGGCTAAAATGAGTCTTTTGTTGAAGCGGGGCGGAGGGAGGCCCCGGAGAGCAGCCCGGCCCCCTGCGGCGCCGACAAGGAGGCCCCAAGAGACCTTGGCCTGTGCCGGTCCGCCTCTTTCACCGCGTCGAAGCAGGTCAGCGCACCCCGACCACGGGCCGGCGCGCCATCCGGTGCAGCTAGGAGTTGGGCCATGCGTCCTAGGCCGCTGCGGGGAAGGGGCGAGACCCCCGCGACCGCCGGCGTTCCCTCCCTGCCCCCATCTTTGGGTCTTCCTCTGAATGTCGCTGCTCCATCAGTCCTGGACTCCGGGCCTGAGGCCCTCCCTGCCCACACCTCCCCTCACAGCCCCGCAAGGCGAGCCGGTTTCGCATCCTAGTCCCGGAACCTGACCCCCGACACGGGCCCTCGAGCCGCCCCGCGCCCCTCCCTGTCCGGGAGCAGAATCCGTGACCCCTGACCTTGCCTTCCCCTCACCTTAGCAGCTCCGCAACCACCTGACACGCCGCCCCCGAGCCGACCGCTCCATATTCCGGGAGCCAGCGCCAAGCTGGCCAACGCCCTCCCCTCCCCGCGATTGGCCGACAGGACAGCAGCCGCACATCCCTATTGGTTGGAGGCCCCGCAGCGGCCGGGACGCGTGGCCAGCCGACTGAGGACCGAGGCTCCGCCCACGCGGAGTCTGGATGAGGCGGCCCCTGGGGGCCCCAGCGGGAGCTGCACGCTGCATAGTTGCTGCTTGCTTTGGCCAGACCCACACAGCCCCTGGGCTGGGGAGCTCCCGTCCGCTAGCAGTCTGGGGACAGATAAGATTCCTGCCCTAGTTCGCCGTGGCGCCACGTTAGGTACTGACAGACAAGCTACGAGGTATAGGTCTATCCTGTAAAGGGTAGCCAGGCCAGGCGTGGAGGCTCACAGTTGTAATGACCAGTACTTTGATGAGACCTAGGCGGGAGGATCACTTGAGTCCAGGAGTTCGAGACCAGCCTGGGCAACAGCGTGAGCCTCGGTCTCTACAAAAAATTTTAAAATTAGCCAGGCAAAGGCCGGACGCGGTGACTCACACCTGTACTCCTAGCACTTTGGGAGGCCAAGGCGGGCGGATCACCTGAGGTCGGGAGTTTGAGACCAGCCTGACCAACATGAAGAAACCCCGTCTCTACTAAAAATACAAAATTAGCAGGGCGTGGTGGCGCATGCCAGTAATCCCAGCTACTCGGGAGACTGAGGCAGGAGAATCGCTTGAACCCGGGAGGCGGAGGTGCGGAGAGCCGAGATGGCGCCATTACACTCCAGCCTCGGACACAAGAGCGAAAACTCCGTCTCAAAAAAAGAAAAAAAAAAATTAGCCAGGCATCATGGCGCCCGCCTGTGGTCCCACCTGCTCCGGAGGCTGAGGTGGGAGGATCACTTGGGCCTGTCAGGTGGAAGCTGTGGTGAGACAAGGTCGTGCCACTGCACTCCAGCCTGGGTGACAGAGCAAAACCCTGTCTCAAAAAGAAAGTATAGCCACCTGGCAGGAACATTTCCTCGCGCCCCAAGAGCCACATCATAGTATCTGCTGCCCCACCAAAAGCACCCCACACCTGGGAGGAACCGCGACACATCAGCCAGTGCAGCCAGTTCCACCGCCTCCGGTGTCCTCCCAAGCCTCCACAGCGAATTGTTTTCCTCCTTCTCGCCCAGTTGCCTCGATTCTCCCCAGACTTTATCCTACCTACCCAAAGCAATCCCACTCTATCCCCAGTTTCAGCCTCACACCTTCTTTTGTTCTGAAGATGACTGCCAGACTGGTGAAGAGGGAATAAATGGCCTAACAAATCACCGTAATTTTCTACAATGTCGTTTACAGCCACCAAAAACATTAGATTATCCCACCACCCTCACTCCCCGACCCCCCGCACTGCTTACAGCATTAAAGGTAACCGAGCTTCTTTATTCACGTAAAAACAGCTAGGAGAAAATTTCATTAGTAATAGAGTCTGAGAAATGAGGAAAGGAGCGTGAACGGCAAAGAGAAAATTCAAATAAAGTGCAAAGTAAAACAAACTCGGGGACCAAACAAAAAAAAGGCGGGGAGGGGCTTGGCTTCCTGGAGCAGGTTGTTTTTCATACAGAATTTCTCCTGGAGAAAAAAGAAAATACACAAATTAGTTCTGAGATTCTCCCTACAGTACATCTGTGGAGTTTCAGAAAGGTTTGATGAAGTTCCTCCAGACTAGAACCTTTCCTTTGGGAACTTCTATTATAACTAGAAAATAAAATTGCTAGAGCTGTACTTGTCACCCTTTCAGGTCTGCTCAGCTGGGCAGCTTCCCTGGGCTACTTACTTAGCTCACAGTGTGGAGCTGCCTCCGTCTTAAGCTGCTTCTTCCTCATGGTGCAGAACTAGTTTGACTTTCCCAATGCCAGCTCCTGCCTCTATATATGAAGACAAGTGCGCCTCCCTCAGTTAGATAAGGGCACTTTTGGGTGCTCTAAGCAACACAGCTTTCTAAAGACTGGCAAAGAATTTCAAGAGGCAAACCACGCCCTTCACAGCCTAATCAGATTTCATCTTTGACCTGTTGTGAAAAGAGAAGCATTATATATCTGCCACTCCTAGATATTAATTAATAATGTATTGAGTTCAAAAACTTTTATTTTAAGATTTCATCTCTGTACCATTTGGCAAGAGCAAGAGCAGGTGGCAAACCTGTGAGTGCCAGTGGTTGAAAGGGGTGGAGTAAGAGAAATTGCTTCCTTTCTCTGCTCTTCTTAGAGTGAAGCTGGTTCAGTCTCCACAGGTGCACTAGGACTCTGCTCCTCTGAGACGTGAGGTGAAACCATTAACCCCAAGCCTGACAGTCCACTTGTATTTTCCACATAGGTACGTGCAGCACTGATGCAATTATGGGGAGTCTCAGAGCATGGGTGGAAATGCTGCCTGCTCTTTTATCCCTCGGGATCTAAAGGACCCGCTGGCTTCAGCCTGGTCAATCAGTGATCCACGGGCAGACATCAGAGCCACGCAAACTCCGGACTTGGTGCCTGATGAAAAGGAAAAAGAAAGGGAAAAAAACCCAGAGACTAAAAAGAGAAGTCCAGGGCAAGCCTAGAATTTCTCAATCTGGGAGGAGGGGAGCTGAAAGAATGGGGAAATTTTGCCTCAGGGAAATAACTTAGATGACAAAGCCGCAAAAGAGAAGCATTGGGATGGGGTGAAATACAGGAGAAAAGAAAACAGTTGCTGCTTTCAGGTAGCAGGCAGTTTTCTAGTAGCTTTCAAGAAAATCTGCTTAGTACCACAAAAACATAATAGCTTAGAATGGAAAAGAAAGAAAAGCAGTAATCAATTCAAATAAGTCAAGGCAGGCTTCCAGCAAGTGGTTCTGGTTCCTACCTAGAACAACCATTGAGTCAGGAGAAAGAATTATGGATCTTCTGCCCAGGGACCCAGATGAAAGGTCTCTTTGCTTCAGGGCTCTCTTAATCATGAAAGTCAAATAACTACAACTTGACCTATCTCCTATCTTTGTCCTACATCAGGTAAGTTCCCCAAGGCAAAGCTGTCTCTGCAGATTGGGCTGGGGGCCAATTTGTTCCACTTGAGGGGAAAATAGAAGCACCTGTAAAATCACCCATGAACTAAAGTCTCAGAAGGAAAAGGCCTATTTGAGTTTAGGATTCTTACCCTAGGCAACATAGGGAGACCCCATCTCTACGAAAAATTTAAAAATTAGCTGGGTGTAGTGGAATGTGCTTGTGGAACATCCCAGCTTCTTGGAAGGCTGAGGTGGGAGGATCACTTGAGTCCAGGAGGTCAAGACTGCAGTGCGTCGTGATCACGCCAGAGCACGCCAGACAGAGCAAAACCCTGTCTCAAAAATCTGTAACTGTTATGAGTGTCAGGTTTAGACTATGCCAAAGGTCATGTTGATGTCCAGAGGTAGTGGATGGATGAGCAGAAAGAACACTTGGGGGCCATAGACAGGTGAAATGTGATTTTATTCCGCAGCAGCTCTCATCAACAGCTTTCTCACACTGTCTGCCCTGTCGCAGCTGCTTAGTCCGGCTCCCACACACAGTTGCGTGCCCCCTGCCTTCAGGGTCAGCAGCTTAACTCTCTCTGGGCATGAGCAAGCTGAGCTGTGTCCTGGCTCCCCTCTGTCCGTCTGCAAAAAACACACTGCATTTTTGCCTTCCTGGTCCCCAATTTATACTTAAGAGTAACTGACAACATTAATTGAATTTTTATTGTGTACCAAACACTATATTTAACACTTCACAAGCATTAATCCTCATAGTAGGCTGGCACAAAAATTCACGCCTGTAATCCCAGCACTTTGAGAGGCCGAGGCAGGCAGATCACTTGAGGCCAGGAGTTTGAGAATAGCCTGGGCATCATAGCAAGACCATGTCTCTACCAAAAAAACAATCTTCATAATAAACTAATGGGGGCCAGGCGCGGTGGCTCAAGCCTGTAATCCCAGCACTTTGGGAGGCCGAGATGGGCGGATCACGAGGTCAGGAGATCGAGACCATCCTGGCTAACACGGTGAAACCCCGTCTCTACTAAAAAAATACAAAAAACTAGCCGGGCGTGGTGGCGGGCGCCTGTAGTTCCAGCTACTTGGGAGGCTGAGGCAGGAGAATCGCCTGAACACAGGAGGCAGAGGTTGCAGTGAGCTGAGATGGCACCGCTTCATTCCAGCAAAAAACAAACAAAACAAACAAACAAACAAAACAAACAGTAGGTTGCAACTAGTATATTTTTTCTTTTCTTTCTTTTTTTTTATTCTTGAGTTAGACACAGCAAGAAAACAGACATATTTTTATTTTTTGTAGAGACAGGGTCTCCCTATATTGCCCAGGCTAGTCTCAAACTTCAGGACTCAAGGGAACCACCTGCCTTGGCCTTCCAAAGTGCTGAAATAAAACAGAATTTTTTTCCCCCCCGAGACAGAGTCTTACTCTGCCACCCAGGCTAAAATGCAGTAGCGCAATCTTGGCTCCCTGCAACCTCTACCTCCCAGGTTCAAGCAATTCGCCTGCCTCAGCCTCCCAAGTAGCTGGGATTACAGGCATGTGCCACCACATCCAGCTAATTTTTGTATTACTAGTAGAGACAGGAGTTTCACCATGTTGGCCAGGCTGGTCTCGAACTCCTGACCTTGTGATCTGCCTGTCTCAGCCTCCCAAAGTGCTGGGATGACAAGCATGAGCCACTGCGCCCGGTCAGAATTTTTAAAAAATAGAATAGAAAATATCAGAGAATGTCACAGGCACTAAGGTAAGTGTTGTTTTGTGCAACTTTAAGAGTGTGTGCCTCTGTGTGTACGTGTGTACTGGGTTACTGTAAAATATATTTCTTGGCCGGGCGCGGTGGCTCAAGCCTGTAATCCCAGCACTTTGGGAGGCCGAGACGGGCGGATCACAAGGTCAGGAGATCGAGACCATCCTGGCTAACACGGTGAAACCCCGTCTCTACTAAAAAATACAAAAAACTAGCTGGGTGAGGTGGCGGGCGCCTGTAGTCCCAGCTACACGGGAGGCTAAGACAGGAGAATGGTGAAAAACCGCGAGGCGGAGCTTGCAGTCAGCTGATATTCGGCGCCTGCACTCCAGCCCGGGCGACAGAGTGAGACTCCATCTCAAAAAAAAAAAAGTGGCACTGTCCTAATCCTTCGGTATTGCAGTTAAAATACTAGTTTGTGGTAATGTCTGTACTATACAGTATCTTCTAGGAATACATAACACACACACAAATGCAT
>NW_016823424.1:2454317-2456966 GCF_001698545.2 Rhinopithecus bieti | reverse complement strand
AAAAAAAAAAAAAAAAAAAAAAAAAAATTAGCCAGGCTCAGTGGCTCACACCTGTAATCCGAGCACCGTGGGAAGCTGAGGCAGGAGGATCCTTTGAGCCCAGGAATTCAAGGTTGCAGTGAGCTATGATTATATCTCTGCACTCCAGCCTGGGTGACAGAGTGAGACCGTGTTTCAAAAAAAAAAAAAATTATTAAATAAAAAAAATATGCCCTACCTCACATAATTGTGTTAAAATTGAGTGATATGTAAATACAAGATTATTTTATAAACTATAAAAATGTTTATAAGTCTTAGGTAAAAACCTGTATATAATATTAAGTAAATAAGTGAAATTCGATGTAGTAGAAATTATGCAGCTAGGCCGGGCGCGGTGGCTCACGCCTGTAATCCCAGCTCTCAGGGAGGCAGAGGCGGGAGGATAGCTTGAGCCCAGGAGTTCGAGACCTGCCTGGGTAATACAGCGAGACCCCGTTCTCCACAAAAGGAAAAAAAAAAAAAAGAAATTATGCAGCTAAATGTGCATTAGGTATGATTTTTTTTTATTGTGTTTTGTGATTGTCAGTGACAGAAACCCAATTCAAACTGCTTGTGTTCAAAAGGAGCTGAATCATTCACATAAACTGAAAAATCCAACAATACAGCTCACTGTAGGCAGGACTGAAGCTGGGGACCCAGATATCACCAGGCCACTGTCCACCTGTCCCTTTCCTTTTTTTCCCTCCTCCCACTCCTCCTCCTCCCCACCCCTTCCTTCTCCTTCTCTCTCTCTTTTTTTTTTTTTTTGTAATAGGGACAGGGTCTCATTTTGTTGCCCAGGCTGATCTCAAACTTCTGGCTTCAAGCAATCCTCCCGCCTCAACATCCCAAAATTCTGGGATTACAGGCTAGAGCCACTGTACCAGGCCCTGTTTCTTTCTTTCTATTTCTCACTCTCTAGTCTCTGCTTTAGAATCAGTATGGTTTTGTTCTCAGGGAGGTTTCCCTGCATGGTAGAACAATGACCACCATCTGCACTGGGCTGACTTGATCCTTTTTCCTATAGTTCCAGCAAAAGTCCCAGGGAAACTTACCTGGGAGGCTGAGGCGGGAGGAACACATGGGCCCGGGAAGCAGAGGTTGAAGTGAGATTGCACCACTGCACTACAGCCTGGACAACAGAGCAAGACTCTGTCTCAAAACAAAAACAAAAACAAAACAAAACAAAAAAGATGAGTAGTGTCCTAGCCTAGACTCCAAGAAGTCTTTCCAGACTAACACAGAAAGCTCTGCCTGCTGCCTAGCTTGAGTAATGAGCCAGACCCAAACCAAAAACAGTGGCCATGGGGTGCCTGGGACACAAGCTGATGCTTGCAGGCAGGGGGTGGGGTCAGCCCTGCTTGAGTCACCTGAACTGAAAAAGAGGTTGGTGGGGGAGTCTTCTCAAGGGGCAGAATGAGAGATCCAGAATGATTGTGCTTTTTTTTTTTTTGAGACAGTCTCACTCTGTCACCCAGGCTGGAGTGCAGTGCCTCGACCTAGGCTCACTGCAACCTCCACCTCCCAGATTCAAGCAATTCTCCTGCCTCAGCCTCCCAAACAGCTGGGATTACAGGTGCCCGCCATCAAGCCTTACTAATTTTTGTATTTTCTTTTTTGTTTGTTTGTTTGTTTTTTGAGACGGAGTTTCACTCTTTTGCCCAGGCTGCAGTGCAGTGGCACGATCTCGGCTCACTGCAACCTCCGCCTTCCGGTTTCAAGTGATTCTGCCTCGGCCTTCCAAGTAGCTGGGATTACAGGCGCCCACCATCACACCCATCTAATTTTTGTATTTTTAGGAGAGATGGGGCTTCACCATGTTTGCCAGGCTGGTCTTGAACTTCTGACCTCGTGATCCGCCCGCCTCGGCCTCCCAAAGTGCTGGGATGACAGGCGTGAGCCACCGTGCCCAGCCTAATTTTTGTATTTTTTAAGTAGAGACAGGGTTTCACCATGTTGGCCAGGCTGGTCTCGAACTCCTGACCTCAGCTGATCCACCCACATTGGCCTCCCAAAGTGCTGGGATGACAGGCGTGAGCCACCCCACCCGGCCTATGACTGTACTTCTAATGCTGAATAGGATTAGTCTGGAAAGACTTCTTGGAGTCTAGGACATTACTTATCTTGCTGTTAGTTTCTTCTGTTTAATTTTCTCATATACCAATCAATGCAGTAAGGATATACAACATATATGTTCATTTAATTCAGTTTCATTCATTTAACAAGTGCACTATTTGTAGAGGATCTACTATGTTCCAGGCACTGATTCTGGGCAGTGGGATATAGCAATGATAAAGACATAAAAAGTTCCTGTTCTCTGAAAACCTATATTCTGTGGGGCAGACAGACAACAACTAGTCAATAAGTATACATCAATAAGTACAGATCATTAAATTTTATTAAAAAACAAATTTGGCCGGGCGCGGTGGCTCAAGCCTGTAATCCCAGCACTTTGGGAGGCCGAGACGGGCGGATCACAAGGTCAGGAGATCGAGACCATCCTGGCTAACACGGTGAAACCCCGTCTCTACTAAAAAATACAAAAAACTAGCCGGGCAACGTGGCGGCGCCTGTAGTCCCAGCTACTCGGGAGGCTGAGGCAGGAGAATGGCGTAAACCCGGGAGGCGGAG
>NW_016823424.1:2450132-2452653 GCF_001698545.2 Rhinopithecus bieti | reverse complement strand
GGCTTCCTTTCTTTTATAGGAATTGAACACAGAGGAAGTTCAGTAAATGGTGCTAGTGGAACAATGGGGGTACCACAGTGAATATCAATACTGATGAGAGGGCTCCCAGGTGACCCTGCCAAAGTTGGGTGGGGAAAATTTTCCTCAAAGAGTTTCCTTAACTCTGTCCTTTTGCTCTAATTGCTGTGGACGTGCCAGGCAGCACAAAGTGGCTCCTGAGGGTGGTTCCTGCTGATGCTGGGTAAAGGTCCATTTATTGAGAGCTGAGTACTAACACAAAGTAAAACCTCCTCTGATTTCAAGCGTTAGTAAGGCTTATGTTGCTTGGAGGAGAAAAAGCTCGGAGTGGGGCACATGTGTGGAGGATGGAAGAGGAGAGGATGGGAGAAGTCAGAAGAGACCCACCCTCCCTAGTTGATTGATGACAGTTTCCCTAAACTTGGAACCCCTATAACAAATACATACTAAGCACTGCTTGTCATCCAGTGATGCCTTTATCCTTGAATTGCACTTTGATGTGTTTGATGTTAATTCCTTACTATCTACAGTAGTTCTAGATTGCTCTACCTTTTTTATTGTTATATGGTTTATCCTTTGCTTATCTGTTTTATTAATTTTCAGAGTATAACTTCTTAGACTATATTTGTGAATAATACATTCTAAATTTAGTTCAGTGTCTACCTTAATTGCCCATTGCAAGCAATCACTGATAAAAACTTTTCTGGGTTTTTTTTTTTTTTTTTTTTTTTGAGACAGAGTCTCACTCTGTCAGCCAGGATGGAATACAGTGGCGTGATCTCAGCTAACTGCAGCCTCCCGGGTTCAAGCAATTCTCCTGCCTCAGCCTCCCGAGTAGCTGCAATTACAGGTGCACGCCACCATGTCCAGCTAATTTTTGTATTTTTAGTAGAAACAGGATTTCACCATGTTGGCCAGACTGGTCTCGAACTTCTGACCTCAGTTGATCCACCCACCTTGGCCTCCCAAAGGGCTGGAATTGCAGGCGTGAGCCACCGCACCCAGCCTGATAAAAGTTCTTTGATGATGCTTTTTGATGACTGCAATTACAAAAATCAAAGGCTACTTCTTGGCTGGGTGTGCCCAGCCCTCCCACTTGCTTCTTTAAAGGCCTTCTAAGAGCTATTCTAAGCCTGGGGCCTTTTGTATTCCCATTCTCTTCAAGAAAAACACTCTGAGGAAGAAGATGAGAAGCAGAGTCCCAAAGTTGGTGAAGAATCACATAATGAGGGGCTGAAGTATCAGAAGACATAAAAGGATAGGCAAAAATAAACTCCAGGGCAATTAAATATCTAAAATTGTAAAAACAAAACAAAACAAAATACCAACCAACTTCAAAATGATCTGGTGCTCACTTTGACAGCACATATACTACAACTGGAACAATACAGAGATTAGCATGGACCCTGTGCAAGGATGACACAAAAATTCATGAAGCATTCCATATTTAAAAAAAAAAAAATTTTTTTTTTTGAAAAGGCCGAGTACAGTGTTTCACACCTGTAATCCCAGCACTTTGGGAGGCTGAGGCAGGTGGATCACCTGAGTCCAGGAGTGTGAGACCAGCCTGGGCAACATGGTGAAACCCTGTCTCTACAAAAAATACAGAAATTAGCCAGGCATGGTGGTGCATGCCTGTAGTCCCAGTTACTTGGGAGGCTGAGGCAGGAGGACCGTTTGAGTCCAGGATGTGGAGGTTGCAGTGGGCTGAGATTGCACCATTGCAGTCCAGCTTGGGTGACAGAGTGAGACCTTGTCTCAAAAACAACAACAACAACAAAATTATTTGAAAAAATATATAGTATTTTTATAATCAACATAAAATTTTAACAATAAAATTATGAAAAGCAGAAGTAAAACTGACCATTTTGATTAAATTGACTAGTACAAATATTTAAAACTACCATCTAAAAAACTTTTTTTTTTTTTCTTTTTGAGACCAAGTCTCACTCTGTCACCCAGGCTGGAGTGCAGTGGCCCAATCACAGTTCACTGCAGCCTTGACCTCCTGGGCTCAGGTGATCCTCCCACCTCAGCCTCCCAAGTAGCTGGGACTACAGGCACATGCCACCACGCCTGGCTAATTTTTTCCAAATTAAACTGACAATGATATTTGTTTCACATCTACAGGACTATCAATAATCTAAAATTCTGACCATTTTAAGTGTGGGTGAGGACGTGGAAAAATTAGGACTCTGATATCCTGTAAAACTGATACACCCACTTTGGAAAGCAACTTGATAATATCTACTCAAGTTGAAAATGCACTTTTTCTTTGATCTAGAAAGTCTACTTCCAGATAAATGCCTTAGAGCATCGTTTTTCAATCCATTAGTGAGTCATAAAATCAATGTAGTGAGTCATGTCCAGCATTTTACAAAAACAAAATAGGACAGAATGTAATGGACTAGGAAATAGAGTGCATATAGCAAGGGCAGGTATTATTTTGTAAAATTTTTATTTCATCTATGAACTGGGTCTTTTTTTTTTTTTTTTTTTTTTT
>NW_016823424.1:2430193-2447765 GCF_001698545.2 Rhinopithecus bieti | reverse complement strand
GTTAGCCAGGATGGTCTCGATCTCCTGACCTCGTGATCCGCCCATCTCGGCCTCCCAAAGTGCTGGGATTACAGGCTTGAGCCACCGCGCCCACCCGGCCGGTTACAGTATTCTTTGTTATTATCCTTTTAAAACATTTTTAATACACAAAAAAGAAATAGGATTAAGTGGGTTTTTGGGAATTAGGTTTTACTCTTGCTCAGAGAGTATCATAAAACTGATTTAACCATTGGTTATTAAAACCTTTGGCTAGGGCTGGGCGCGGTGGCTCATGCCTATAATCCCTGCACTTTGGGAGGCCAAGGCAGGTGGCTCACCTGAGATCAGGAGTTCGAAACCAGCCTGACCAACATGATGAAACACCATCTCTATTAAAAATACAAAAAATTAGCTGGTTGTGGTGGTGGGCACCTGTAATCCCAGCTACTCAAGAGGCTGAGGCAGAAAAATTGCTTGAACCCAGAGGCCAGAAGTTGCAATGAGCCAAGATAGGATCACTGCACCCAGCCTAGGCAACAAGAGTGAAACTCTATGTCTCAAACAAAACAAAACAAAACAAACAAAAAAAACCCTTGGCAGGGTTGGGCGCAGCGGCTCACGCCTGTAATCCCAGTACTTTGGGAGGCCAAGGCAGGTGGATCGCTTGAGGCTAAGAGTTCAATACCAGCCTGGGCAACATGGCGAAACCCTGTTTCTACTAAAACAAAATTAGCCAGTCGGGCATGGTGGTACATGACCTGTAGTCCTAGCTACTTGGGAGGCTGAGGCACCAGAATCACTTGAACTCAGGAGGCGCAGGTTGCAGTGAGCTGATATTCAGACACTGCACTCCAGACTGAGCAACAGAGTGAGACGCTGTCTCAATAAAGAAATAAAACCCTTGGCTGGGTTCAGTGTGGTTCATACCTGTAATCCTGGCAATTTGGGAGACTGAGGCAGGAGGATTGCTTGAGGCCAGGAGTTTGAGATTGACCTGGGCAACATAGTGAGGCCCTGTCTCTACAGAAAAATTAAAACTAACTTAAAAGAAAATCCCTCTTTAAGGCTGGGCACAGTGGTTCACACCTGTAATCCTAGTCCTCTGGGAGGTCAAGGCGGAAGAATCCCTTGAGGCCAGGAGTTTAAGACCAGCCTGGGCAACATGGCAAGACCTCCTCTCTATAAACAGATTAAAATACAAACAAAAACTCTTTCATTCTGGTATTTTCCGCCCAGTCCCTTGCGAAGAATAACTGTTCTGAATAAACTTGTCAAATTTAGTGAATTAGTAACTAAAAGCGGCAAATCACTGCAGTTATTACCTCTGATACAAGAAACTTTACCTTTCCCTAAGGTTTCATTCTTCCATATCTTTGTACATATTGTTCCTTCTTTCTTCCTAGAAATGATAATCCCAGTGATACATGGGTTTGGGGGCTCCAATCTAGTGCCATTTATTCCCACTACTTGTCTCCCAAGCAATCTCCAATTGACTCTCCTTCAAATCTCAACCTACTTCAAATCTGACTTTTCTTCACCTGGAAGCACCACTACTACCACCACCATCAGAATGTATAAATATACAGCCGGGCACAGTGGTTCACACCTGTAATCCCAGCTACTCGAGAGGCTGAGGCAGGGAGAAGTGCTTGAACCCAGGAGGCAGAGGTTGCAGTGAGCCGAGATCACACCATTGCACTCCAGCCTGGGTGACAGAATGAGACTCTGTCTAAAAAAAAAAAGAATTTATGAATTTACTTCTCCCCTCAACTTTTTTTTTTTTTTTTTTTTCTGGAGGAGTGAAGTGGTGCAATCTCGGCTCACTATAATCTCCACCTCCTGGGTTCAAGCGATCCTCCCACCTCAGCCTCTAGGGTAGCTGGGATTATGGGCAAGCACCACCACGCCTGGCTAATATTTGTATTTTTGGTAGAGACGGGGTTTCACCATGTTGGTCAGGCTGGTCTCGAACTCCTGACCTCAAAAGATCTTCCCGCCTTGGACTCCCAAAGTGCTGAGATTACAGGTGTGAACTACTGCACTCAGCTCAGTTGCACATTTTAATATGTGAGGCAATGCCTTATGTATCCCAAGGAGAAGAACTAAAAGATAGTTTTTCTTCAACCTTATATGAAGTAGTCAGATGTCTACTTGAAACACCTACTTAGTGGAAAATGTAAGTCTAACATTATTTAGTAACACATTTTAAATCACATATAAAACATTTATTTAGAAAGGCTTTTTCAAATTTTAATTAATTCAAATCATCAATGTCATCATCATTCGAGCCACTTATTTTTTTTTTTGAGACGGAGTCTCGCTCTGTCACCCAGGCTGGAGTGCGGTGGCCGGATCTCAGCTCACTGCAAGCTCCGCCTCCCGGGTTTACGTCATTCTCCTGCCTCAGCCTCCCGAGTAGCTGGGACTACAGGTGCCCGCCACCTCACCCGGCTAGTTTTTTTTGTATTTTTTTTTTTAGTAGAGACGGGGTTTCACCGTATTAGCCAGGATGGTCTCGATCTTCTGACCTCGTGATCCGCCCGTCTCGGCTTCCCAAAGTGCTGGGATTACAGGCTTGAGCCACCGTGCCCGGCCCCCTCAAGCCACTTTTATTGTTAACTAGCCCAATTTGCAGAGCAAGACATCCTTCCATATACCTAAGTTGAGGACAGCTTTTTTTTTTTTTTAAGTTCATGCTATGTTTGTATGTTCTTGGCTTATACAATATAATTTCTGTTTGTTTGTTTGTTTTTGAGATGGAGTTTTGCTCTTGCCCAGGCTGGAGTGCAATGGCGCGATCTTGGCTCACTGCAACCTCCACCTCCCGGGTACAAGTGATTCTCCTGCCTCAGCCTCCCAAGTAGCTGGGATTACAGGCATGCACCAGCACACCTGGCTAATTTTGTATTTTTAGTAGAGACGGGGGTTTCTCCATGTTGGTCAGGCTGGTCCCGAACTCCTGACCTCAGGTGATCAACCCGCTTTAGCCTCCCAAAGTGCTGAGATTACAGGCGTGAGCCATCGCACCCAGTGTGTTGTTTTTTGGGTTTTATTGAAATGGATTCTGGGTCTGTCACTCAGGCTGGAGTGCAGTGGTGCGATCTCAGCTCACTGCAACCTCCGTCTCCTGGGTTAAAGCGATTCTCCTGCCTCAGCCTATCGAGTAGCCGGGATTACAGGTGCCCGCCACCTCACCCAGCTAATTTTTGTATTTTTAGTAGAGATGGGGTTTCACCATATTGGCCAGGCTGTCTCGATCCACCTGCCTTGGCTTTTCAAAGTGCTGGTATTACAGCATGATCCACTGTGCCTAACCCTTTCTGGGTTTTTGTTTTGTTGAGATGGACTCTTCCTCTGTCACCCAGTCTGGAGTATAGTGGTGTGATCTCGGCTCACTGCAACCTCAGCCTCCCGAGTAGCTGGAATTACAGGCATGTGCCACCATGTCCAGCTAATTTTTGTATTTTTGGTAGAGACGTGGTTTCACTATCTTGCCCAGGCTGGTCTTGAACTCCTGACCTAAAGTGCTCATCCTCCTCAGCCTCCCAAAGTGCGCTTGGCCATATTCATTTAATAAATATTTAATGAGCCCCCCTTGTGTGCCAGGGACTGGAATACAGTGAGGTTAGACTCCTGTGGGGTAGCCATGAAATGTATAATGACACAGTTAATTAATTATGATCATGTTAAGTACAATGAAAAATAAATATAGCTAGCTACAAAGTGAGTAACAGGAACCTCAGTCTGTGGGGTTAAGAGTTTCCTGTAACAGAGCTGTTTATATACAGTGCAGCACTAAATCATATGCCCAGCCTGCCTGGGTTCAAATTCTGACTCAATCTTGAGCAGATTATTGAACCTCACTTTCCTCATGTGTAAAGTGGAGACAGGTCTGGCTTAGTGCCTCACACCTATGTGAACCCAAAGTATCTGAGACAGGTCTCAATCAATTTAGAAAGTTTATTTTGCCAAGGTTAAGGACATGCCTGTGACACAGCCTCAGGAGGTCCTGATGACATGTGCCCAAGGTGGTTGTGGCACAGCTTGGTTTTCTTTTCTTTTTTTTTTTTTTTGAGACGGAGTTTCGCTCTTGTTACCCAGGCTGGAGTGCAATGGTGTGATCTCAGCTCACTGCAACCTCCACCTCCTGGGTTCAAGCAATTTTCCTGTCTCAGCCTCCTGAGTAGCTGGGATTACAGGCGCATGTCACCGTGCCCAGCTAATTTTTATAATTTTTTCTTTTCTTTTTGAGATGGAGTTCCACTCTTGTTGCCCAGGCTGGAGTGCAGTGGCGCAATCTCAGCTCATTACAACCTCCGCCTCCTGGGTTCAAGCGATTCTCCTGCCTCAGCCTCCTGAGTAGCTGGGATTACAGGCATGTGCCACCAAGCCTGGCTAATTTTGTATTTTTAGTAGAGATGGGGTTTCTCCATGTTGGTCAGGCTGGTCTTGAACTCCTGACCTGAGGTGAGTCACCTGCCTTGGCCTCCCAAAGTGCTGGGATTACAGGCGTGGGCTACTGCCCCCGGCCTAAGTTTTGTATTTTTAGTAGAGATGGGGTTTCATCATATTGGTCAGGCTGGTCTCAAACTCCTGACCTCAGGTGATTCACCTGTCTCAGCCTCCCAAAGTGCTGGGATCACAGGTGTGAGCCACCGTGCCTGGCCCACAGCTTATTTTTTGTTGTTGTTGTCTGTTTCGTTTTTTGAGACACAGTCTCGCTCTGTTGCCCAGGCCGGAGTGTGGTGGTGCAATCTCGGCTCACTGCAACTTCCTCCTCCCAGGATGAAGTGATTCTCCTGCCTCAGCCTCCTGAGTAGCTGGGATTACAGGCACGTGCTGCCACGCATGGCTAATTTTTTCATATTTTTAGTAGAGATGGGGTTTCACCACGTTGGCCAGGATACTCTTGATCTCCTGACCTCGTGATTCGGCCGCCTCAGCCTCCCAAAGTGCTGGGATTATAGGTGTGAGCCAGGGCACCCAGCCAGAAACCTGAAAGGTTTGTTTTTTTTGTTTTTTGTTTTTTTTTTTGAGACGGAGTCTCGCTCTATTGGCAGGTTGGAGTGCAGTGGCATGATCTCGGCTCACTGCAACCTCCGCATCCCGGATTCAAGTGATTCTCCTGCCTCAGGCTCCCGAGTAGCTGGGACTACAGGTGTGTGCCATCACGCCCAGCTAATTTTTGTATTTTCAGTACAGACGGGGTTTCAGGATGTTGGCCAGGATGGTCTCGATCTCTTGACCTCGTGATCCGCCTGCCTCGGCCGCCCAAAGTGCTGGGATTACAGGGGTGAGCCACCGCGCCTGGCCACCTGAAAGGTTTTATAAAGAGAAATGACAAGCTTAGATTTGCAATTTTAAAAGCTCTCTCTGGCTACATACAACATGGAGAACTGGTTGGAGGGAAGACAAAACACATGGCAGGGAAACCAGTAAAGAGGCTGCTGTAGAAGTCGGGACCACAGGCTTGCAGCTTAGCCTAGGGTGGCAGCAGAGAAGACAGAAGGAAGCTGGCTGATTGAAGAACAGCTAGAAGGTAGAACCAACAAGACGCATGTATGTGTGTGTGTGTGTGCGCGCATATGTGTGCACACATGTGTGTACAGGGGCAAAGGGGGAAGAGGACTAAACACTAAATAAACATCTCAGGAAAGGGCTGGGTGCAGTGGCTCACGTCTGTAATCCCAGCACTTTAGGAGATCAAGGCAGGTGAATTGCTTGAGTCCAGGAGTTCAAGATCAGCCTGGCTAACATGGCAAATCTCTATCTCTACTAAAAATACAAAAATTAGCTGGGCGTGGTGGCATGCGCCTGTATCCCAGCTCCTTGGGAGGCTGAGTTGAGAGGACCACCTAAGCCCAGGAGATCAAGGCTGCAGTGAGCCATGATGGGGCCACTGTACTCCAGCCTGGGCGACACAGCAAGACCCTGAGAAAGAAGAAAGAAAAGAAAGAAAGAAAAAGACAGGGAGGGAGGGAGGGAGGAAGAAGGAAGGGAGGGAGGAAGGAAGTGGGAGAGGAAAAGAAAGCAGGGAGGGAGGGAGGAAGGAAGGAAGGAAGGAAGGAAAAGGGGAAGAAGAGAGCAAAAAAAGGGATGGAGGAAGAAAGAGAGGAAGGAAGAAAGGGAGACATGGAGGAAGGAAGANGGAGGGAGGGAGGGAGGGAGGGAAGGAAGGAAGTTAGTTAGTTAGAGGAATGACCTGTGTTCCTGCCACATTCTTTCATTGCATGAAATGCCCTCCCCTCTACTCCATCCTTTCAGACAGTTCTTTCCTATTTTATCCACAAAACTCTGATTTTGTCTCTTTCCAAGACAGTTTCAGAATTTTAGAGCTGAACATTCTTGAGTAGTTGACATGACTCAGTAGCTACCTGAAGATGGCTGGGCACGGTGGCTCACACCTGTAATTCCAGCACTTTGCGAGGCTGAGGTGGGCAGATCACCTGAGGTCAGGAGTTTGAGACCAGCCTGGCCAACATGGTGAAACCCCGTCTCTACTAAGAATACAAAAATTGGGCTGGACGTGGTGGCTCATACCTGTAATCCTAGCACTTTGGGAGGCCGAGGCAGGTGGATCACAAGGTCAGGAGATCAAGACCATCCTGGCTAACATGGTGAAACCCCATTTCTACTAAAAATACAAAAAATTAGCCAGGCATGGTGGCAGGCACCTGTAGTCCCAGCTACTCCAGAGACTGAGGCAGGAGAATGGCGTGAACCCGGGAGGTGGAGGTTGCAGTGAGCCAAGATCACGCCACTGCACTTCAGCCTGGGCAACAGAGCAAGACTTCATCTCAAAAAAAAAAAAAAAAAAAAAAATACAAAAGTTGTCTGGGCATGGTGGCGGGTGCCTGTAAACCCAGCTACTTGGGAGGCTGAGGCAGAAGAACCACTTGAATCCGGGAGATGGAGGTTGCAGTGAGCTGAAACTGAGACTCTGTACTCGAGCCTGGGCGACAAAATGAGACTCTGTTTCAAAACAAACAAACAAAAAAAAACACTACCTGAATATGGAGACCATGTCCTAGTTAATTAGTTAACTTTTTTTGGGGGGGACAGTCTCACTCTGTCGCCCAGGCTGGAGTAGAGTGGTATGATCTTGGCTCACTTCAACCTCCACCTCCCAGGTTAAAGCGATTCTCCTGCCTCAGCCTCCCAAATAGCTGGGATTACAGGCGCCCACCACCACACCCGGCTAATTTTTGTATTCTTAGTAGAGACGAGGTTTCACCATGTTGCCCAGGCTGGTCTTGAACTCCTGACCTCGGGTGATCCACCAGCTTCGGCCTCCCAAAGTGCTGGGATTGCAGGCGTGAGCCACGGCTGTAACAGATAGAAAGATAGTCAACTTTCTATCCCGTCCACCCCATCTACCCAACACTTGTGAAGATTCAGGACCATCTTTTAAAACTTTTCCTCTGACTGCACAAGTGGTACAGTCATTAATAACCTGTGCTAATATAAAGCTCTGTGACCCATAAAGCAGTATACATATGTGGGAACTTTCACAGCTGCATTATCTTTGGATCCTCACAGAAGTCTTACAAAATAGGTACTATTATAAGGGAAATAAACTCAGAGCCAAAGTGACATATCCAAGGTAACATTCACTAAAACAAATGTCAATGCCAAGATTGAACCTATAACCAGGGAACACACATGGGATGCTCTACCACCTTCCATAAAAATAAATATTCATATATATCCAGGAGGACTGTTAACTCTTGGAGGCAGTTACGTACCACTTCTGGGAATCCTTCCTAGTTTCAAGTATTAATTTAGTCAAACATGTTTACTGAGCACCTACTATGTGCTAAGTATGGCACCTAGTGTTGGAGGTGCAGCAAGGAACAAGGCAGAGACGATATCCTCATTCTAGTTCAGGGAGCTGTCAAACAAGGACACAAATATATAAACACTGTAAGTGATAGATGCTATAAAGAAAATACAAGGCCGGGTGCAGTGGCTCACGCCTGTAATCCCGTTACTTTGGGAACCCAAGGTTGGCGGATCACTTGAGGTCAGGAGTTCAAGCCCAGCCTGACCAACATAGTAAGACCCCGTCTCTACTAGAAATACAAAAATTAGCCATGCGTGGTGCCACGCGCCTGTAATCCCAGATACACGGGAGGCTGAGGTGGGAGAATCGCTTCAACTCGGGAGGCGGAGGCTGCAGTGAGCCGAGATCGCGCCACTGCACTCCAGCCTGGGCAACAGAGCAAAACTCCGTCTCAAAAACACAAAACGAAACAAAAAAGAGTAACATGAGAATAAGTGTGAAACTTGTCCTTTTTGCCGGCACTATGTCAGATTGGGTGATCACAGAAATCCTCTGAGAAAAGTAACATTTAAGTTGAGACAGAGCTTGGTCTTCGGTAGGTGCTTAACGAAAACCATTTTCCCACAAACTTAGTTCTGGAAACGACAAATAAAGGAAAAAGTGTACTTAGTCCGCACAGGGGCCGCTCCCAGGCCTCCAACCTTCGCCACCAGACTGTGACTGGAAAGTGGACAGTTCCGGCCTATCCACGCCGCCACCATTAGAGCATGCCGCGGGTCCTCCAAGCCACCAGGAGGCGCCATAGCCTAGGCACTGGGAAACTGAAATCTGGTACCTAACAGTCGAGGCACAGACGCCCCGGGTCTAGGCAGAAGACAAGGGCGGCGCTGGGAAGCCCTGAGGCCCTAGGGAATCGTGGAGGGTCACTGGGCCCTTGAAGGAGAGGGTATCCTCCGTATCCTCCGCATCGCAAACCCACACCAGTGGCATAAGAACTCTCTCCCTCTGGGACACCCTGTTTCCGGCGCCTTTAAACCGGGAAGTACTGCTGTGTCCAATCCTGACCCTCCTTCCGCACTTAGTCTTTGAGTACTTCCCTTTCCTGGCTTGTGCTGAAGCCAAGCAGGCTATGACTACCAATCAGCGCTCAGAAAAGACGCATGCGTCTTTGAACGAATGCGGCGTACAGTTAACTTTGACCCAAAGACAACCTCTTCTCTCTCGCCTCTCTTGCTGTGAAGATGGCGCTCTCCAGGGTGTGCTGGGCTCGGTCGGCTGTGTGGGGCTCGGTAGTCACCCCTGGACATTTTTTCACCCGGAGGCTGCAACTTGGTCGCTCTGGCCTGGCTTGGGGGGCCCCTCGGTGAGGGTCCTGTAGCAAGAAAAGCATTTTTGACGTTCAGGTTCTTTCAGTGTCTCAACCTTGCTTGCATTCTGTCTCTCAATTCTCAGAGTTCCACGCCTTGGCCCTGGAATTTTTATTCTTCTGCTCAGGATTCAAACTCCAACCCCCACTAGTGACCTGGCTTCCTGACCCTCTCTACTCTCAGTGCCCCATATTGTCTGCTCTCCTCGCGTGTTCTGAGCTCATCTTTCAGCCTCACTTTTTCGGCTCAGGTTTTACCGCTACTATCTTGATTCCACCTCTCTCTGACTTAGCCTGCAGTTCAAATTGTCCCACAGGCATTGCATTCTCTCCAGAGTCATGCCCTGAGTTCCTTTCCTGCCTGGCCTTTGCCTGATTTGTGTTTCACAGTCTGAATGCCTATCTTTTCTTGACCCCAAGACCTTCCTTGGATTTCAGAAGTGTTAAGCTTGGGATACATTCTCCGAGACTCCTGCTTTACATTAGGGACTCAAGGCGTGAGGGAGCTTCTAGGACTGGTTCCCAGATAGTCTCTTTGATCTTCCTTGTAGGTCTTCAAAGCTTCACCTTTCTCCAAAGGCAGATGTGAAGAACTTGATGTCTTACGTGGTAACCAAGACAAAAGCGATTAATGGGAAATACCATCGTTTCTTGGGTCGTCATTTCCCCCGCTTCTATGTCCTGTACACAATCTTCATGAAAGGTAAAAATGAAACTACATAGAAATTCCTGAATCAGCTCTTGGGCAGGGTCAAAGAGTTAGCATAAATAAGATCATTTGCAGGTTCTGCTATGGGGATGTGAGCCGAGATATCTTATATTTCATAAATGACTGCGCCTTAAGCTAATTCTTATAAATTAGCACTTCTTGAAAATGTTTCTAGAAAGATGTTATGAGAAACAACTTATGACAGCAACATGAGGGAGGGAGAACATAGGTATGTTCTTGTACTTTCTTAACCACACACCTGGCTATAGTAAAAAATTTTTGTCCTGCACAGGGCAGGGATCTGTGGCTGTACAGACCTGCCCTGTGATTTATCAGTTGACTTACCCATAGGAAAATGAGGTCTAACCCTTGTTACGAATCTATATTAGGTAGTATGTTGTAGTGGCAGTAGCACTTCATAATACTTGGTTTCTAAATGTTTTGGTTCAAATCAGAGATCCTTAGTTACTAGGAGATGATATGTATCGTGTCAAGTGTCTACTCTGGAGCCAGATTGCCTGATTCAAATCCCCGTTCATCACTGTGTGATTGGACTAATTAATTAATCTCTCCTCGGTTTTCTTATGTGTAAAATGGGAGTCATGGAACCTACCTATTTATCACATGGTTGTGATGATTTTAAAAATTGATACATGTAAAGTATGTAGAATAGGTCCTGATCCCTAGTAAGTGCCAAATAAATGTTAGGTTATTTTCATCTAAATGTTAGGTATCAATATTATAGGTTGGTGCAAAATAATTGAGGCTTTTGTCTTTCAGTGGCAAAAAACACAATTGCTTTTGCACCAAACCTATAGTATGCTCTATGCTTTTATCATAACACTATAATAAACTACATTGCCAAATCTGAACATTATCATAATTACTACTAGCTTCATGGACTTGAAAAATTACTTATCCTTAATCTGTAAAGTAGAGATAAAATTGGCTGCTTTTCTGTTCTTGTGTAGATAAATAGGATCAAATGAGAAAAGGGATGAAAGCATTTGTGTTTGTTTTAAACCTTTTATTATTATTATTATTTTTTTTTTTTTGAGAGTCTCACCGTGTCACCCAGGCTGGAGTGCAATGGCACGATCTCAGTTCACTGCAACCTTGCCTCCCAGGTTCAAGCAATTCTCCTGCTTCAGCCTCCCAAGTAGCTGGGAATACAGGCACCTGCCACCACACCTGGCTAATTTTTGTATTTTTAGTAGAGACGGGGTTTCATCATATTGGCCAGGCTGGTCTCAAACTCCTGACTGCGTGATCCGCCTGCCTTGGCCTCCTGAAGTGCTGGGATTACAGGCGTGAGCCACCGCGCCCAGCCAACTATTATGGAAATTTTTAAACATACACAAAGGTAGAGAGAATAGTGTAACGAACTTCCATGTATTCACCTCACTTCATTATCATAACTCATGGCTGCTAATCTTCGTTTATATACTTGCCTTATGTATT
Source organism: Rhinopithecus bieti (assembly GCF_001698545.2). Lineage (NCBI taxonomy): Eukaryota > Metazoa > Chordata > Mammalia > Primates > Cercopithecidae > Rhinopithecus > Rhinopithecus bieti. The sequence continues at coordinate 2,436,467 of NW_016823424.1, read as the reverse complement.
ATTTTGAGGACAATCGATACATCATATAATGACATGTAAATCATTGATAAATTTGAAAGCTTTTAAAAAATAGATGCAAGAGGCCGGGCGCGGTGGCTCATGCCTGTAATCCCAGCACGTTGGGAGGCCGAGGCGGGCAGATCACCTGAGGTCGGGAGTTTGAGACCAGCCTGACCAACGTGGAGAAACCCTGTCTCTACTAAAAATACAAAATTAGCCGGGCGTGGTGGCACATGCCTGTAATCCCAGCTATTAGGGAGGCTGAGGCAGGAGAATCACTTGAACCCAGGAGGCAGAGGTTGCCGTGAACCGAGATCGTGCCATTGCACTCCAGCCTGGGCAACAAGAGCGAAACTTCGTCTCAAAGAAAAAAAAATTGATGCAAGAATTTTCATAGAATGAAGATTTAAAATGTAATCATAAAAATGTATTGAACTAAACTACTTTTAAAAGTGTTCCAGGCCGGGCACGGTGGCTCACGCCTGTAATCCCAGCACTTTGGGAGGCCAAGGCAGGCAGATCATGAGGTCAGGAGTTTGAGACCATCCTGGCCAACATGGTGAAACCCTGTCTCTACTAAAAATACAAAAATTAGCCAGGTATGGTGACGGGCACCTATAATCCCTGCTACTCGGGAGACAGAGGCAGGAGAATTACTTGAACTCAGGAGGTGGAGGTTGCAGTGAGCCGAGATTGCACCACTGTACTCCAGCCTGGGCGACAGAGCAAGACTCCATCTCAAAAAAAAAAAAAAAAGCTGTTCCAGGCCGGGCGCAGTGACTCACACCTGTAATCCCTGCACTTTGGGAGGCCAAGGTAGGTGGATTGCTTGAGGTCAGGAGTTCGAGACCAGCCTGTCCACATGGTGAAACACCATCTCTACTAAAAATGCAAAAATTAGCCAGGTGTGGTGGCACACACCTGTAATCCCAACTACTTGGGAAGCTGAGGCAAGAGAATTGCATAAACCTGGGAGGTGGAGGTTGCAGTGAGCCAAAATCGCACCACTGCACTCCAGCCTGGGCAACAGAGTGAGATTCCATCTCAAAAAAAAGAAGAAAAAAAAGGTTCCAGAAAGGTGGCTGGGGAATACGTAGGGTTAATTTAGCAAGACCTTTTGAAGTTAGGGAGCTTGATTTTTCAAAAGGAGTGACCAATGAAACAGAAGAGGGAGACCATCCCATAGCAGATTATAGAAGCCAAACTTAGCTAGAAGAGAGGCGATGTGCTAGGGGAGAAAAGGTTGAGAAAAGAGATTCGGGTTGACCTCAAGAGTTTCAAGTTATCTAGTTTAAAGCTTTGAGTATTGTTGGAAGGGGCGAGAGTGTTTGCATGTGATTGAACATGGACTAGGAAGCTGTGGTTAAGATTTAACCTGGGATAACATCATACTCTGTCCTCTGCTTTAATGAGGCAGGATTGCAGATGTTATGGGCTGATGCCAAAAAGGCTAGAAGAATAAAGACAAATATGTGGAAGCACAATATAAAGTTTCATCAACTTCCATACCGGGAGATGGAGCATTTGAGACAGGTATGGGCCAGGGGCAGATACCCAGAAGGTCATGGTGAGGTAATTATATTTAATCAAGATCTCAAGGTTTTTTCTTTCATTTGTTGTTCACCACTGATCAAGCTTTTACCCTTTGCCATGAGAACAAAATATTGAACTGAATGAGGTATCAGATCATTTGTAAGAATTGGGTTCATCCAGAGTTGTAGCCCTCCATAGCAAGAGCTCCACAGAATTTCTGGCACACTTTCTGAATGAAAGTTGTAAACACTAAAATCTAATTAGTTTCTGAACATAAAAAAGTCTGCAAGGGGGCCAGGTGCGGTGGCTAACGCCTGTAATCCCAGCACTTTGGGAGGCTGAGGCGGGCAGATCACGAGGTCGGGAGTTCAAGACCAGCCTGGCCAACATGGTGAAACCCCGTCTCTACTAAAAGTACAAAAATTAGCTGGGTGTGGTGGCAGGCACCTGTAATCCCAGCTACTCTGGAGGCTGAGGCAGGAGAATTGTTTGAACCTTGAAGGCGGAGATTGCAGTGAGCCAAGATCACGCCATTGCACTCCAGCCTGGGCGACAGGGCAAGACTCTGTCTCAAAAAAAAAAAAAAAGTCCTCAAGGGCAGTCAGGCATGGTGGCTCATGCCTGTAATCACAGCATTTTGAGAGACTGAGGTGGGCAGATCACCTGAGGTCAGGAGTTTGAGACCAGCCTGGCCAACATGGTGAAACCCCGTCTGTACTAAAAATACAAAAATTAGCTGGTCATGGTGGCGGGCGTCTGTAGGCCCAGCAACTCAGGAGGCTGAGGCAGAAGAATTGCTTGAACCTGGGAGGCAGAGGTTGCAGTGAGCAGAGATCGCGCCACTGTACTCCAGCCTGGGTGATAAGAGCAAAACTTCATCTCAAAAAAAAAAAAAAAAAAAGGTCTGCAAGGATCCAAAGGGCAGCATGAAAGTAGTATTTGGTGGTGACTTGATGGGTCATTTTGAAGCTGAGAGTAAAAATCTAGGACCCATTCCGCAGATCAGGAAGAGTTCACTGAAGGATTTGGTTTAATGTCAGGCTCTGTACTAGACATTATTTGGGATACAAAAATAGATAAGTCAGAGGTTTTGTCCTCAAGGAACTAACTATCCAGAAGTAAATAGAAATAAAGTTGGGGACCACATGCAGTGACTCGTGCCTGTCATCCTAGCACTTTGGGAGGCCAAGGCGGACAGATCGCTGGAGGTCAGGAGATTGATACCAACTTGTCCAACGTGGTGAAATGCTGTCTCGACTAAAAATACAAAAGTTAGCCTGGGGTGGTGCTCATGCCTATAATCCCAGCTACTCGGCTGACTGAGACAGGAGGATCACTTGAACCCAGGAGGCAGAGGTTGCAGTGAGCTGGGATCACACCACTGCCCTCCAGCCTGGGTGACAGAGCAAGACTCCGTCTCAAAAGAAAAGAAATAAATTTGGTCCTTTTTCTGGGCTGTAATAGAAGTTTACTGTACAGTGGGGTGGAGGGATTGTCTATTGTATTAACAACTTATTTGGGTTAAAACTGCATCTGTGTTTATTTCTGCTTAGTTCCGCCAAGACGTCACCAAGTGTCTTTTCCTAGGTATTATTTCCATTCCACCTTTTGCCAACTACCTGGTCTTCTTGCTAATGTGAGTACAGACTTCCATCTCCCCAACATCTTGAAGATGTATCAATTTTTTAAAATTAATAATTACTTTAAACAGAACTTTTCATTACAGAAGCTAGGTAGAGGTTATCAAACTTCTGCTCCAATCTTCTCATTATTCCAAGGTTCATAAAAGCCACTTAGAAAGGCCTTGGTTACTGGAACACATCACATCTAGAAGTGTAGGTGGCCTAGACTCTCCCTATCTCTTAGCTGCCCTGAGTCATGTGAAATAAGATAGTGACCTTCTCCATCATCCCTAGAGGCAACAACTCAATCCCCGAGAGAGAGCACTTTTAGACTAATTTCTTTAGGAAAAAAAGTATATTTTGTATTCTGATAACATATTTTTATTACTTCATATCCAAAAATGACATTTCTAAACTGTGATCTTGCATGTCATTCATTATCTATTGCTGTATAACAAATAACCTCAAAGCTTAATAGCATAAAACAATAGTATAAATCATTTTCATGATTTTGTACGTCCAGAATTAGGGCAGTGCTCAGGTGGCCGGTTGATTCTCTCTTCTCTGTAGGGTTGACAGAGGTCCCTTAGTGATATTTAGTTGCTGAATGGACTAGTCTGGAAGGTCCAAGATCACTCTTATGTCTGGTGCCCTGGCAGGGATGGCTGCATTAGCCAGTTCTGGTTGAACTGTCAACCAAAGTGCCCAGATGTGGCTTCTTCAGTATGGCAGTCTCAGGATAGTGGGACTTCTAACTTGGGAGCTCAGGGCTCCAAGAGTGAGGGGTGCTAGTCAGTAAGAATCTATATGACTTTTATAACCTTGTCTTGAAGGTCACATAGACTCACTGCTGCTCTGTCCTATTGATTGAATCAGTCACCTAGAATGAAAAAAGGGGAGGATGTAGACCTCAGCTCTCCATAAGATGAGTGCCAGAGAAATTGAGATCATGTTTTAAAACCACCAAACATGTAGATAAATGAATTAAAAAACAAATCGTGGCCAAGTGCACGCCTGTAATCCCAGTACTTTGGGAGGCTGAGGCGAGCAGATAATGAGGTCAGGAGATTGAGACCTTCCTGGCTAACACAGTGAAACCCCGTCTCTACTAAAAATACAAAATATTAGCTGGGCGTGGTGGCACATGCTTGTAATCCCAGCTACTCGGGAGGCTGAGGCAGTAGAATCGCTTGAACCCAGGAGGCAGAGGTTGCAGTGAGCCGAGATTGCACCACTGCAGTCCAGCTTGGGTGACAGAGCGAGACTGTCTCAAAACAACAACAACAGATCGATTGCCTTTTACATACTGTGTCCACATAAGGACTGTGCTATAGTTAGATTGTCAACATCACGTATAGTGTCCAGGTCAGTCTGCAACTCTGTCCAAAGTATGCTCTTCACATGTGTTAGTTCAAAAGGAGTCATTATGTCTGATTGCTGCATGGCAGGCTATTCTGCTAGTCCTTCCTTTCACATCACATTTCAGTAATGTTGCTTGAAATTGTGCTTCATTGTATCTTATAAACTTTGGTCTGAGAATCACTTAAGAAAAGAACTGACTGTGGTGGCTCTCACCAGTAATCCCGGCATTTTGGGAGACTGAGGCAGGAAGATTGCTTGAGGCTAGGAGTTCGAGACCACCCTGGGCAATATAGCAAGACCTCATCTCTGCAAAAAAACTAGGAACTTAGTCGGGCATGGTGGCCTGTGCCTGTGGTCCCAGCTACTCAGTAGGCTGTGGTGGGACGATTGCTTGAGCCTAGGAGGTTGAGTCTGCAGTGAGCTGTGATCATGCCACTGCACTCTAGCCTGGGTGACAGGGAACCCTGTCTCTTAAAAAAAAAAAATTAAAAAAGAAAACACTGAGGTAGGGAAAGAATGTCTTCATCTCTTTTTCCTAGTATTCATGTCTACCAAATGCTTTCTTTGGCTTCCTCTGAAAGAAGCCAGTTTCAGCAAGTGAGTTTGTGATTCTTTCTCCTTTCAGGTACCTGTTTCCCAGGCAACTACTGATCAGGCATTTCTGGACCCCAAAACAACAAACTGATTTCTTAGATATCTATCATGCTTTCCGGAAGCAATCCCACCCAGAAATTATTAGTTATTTAGAAAAGGTCATCCCTCTCATTTCTGATGCAGGACTCCAGTGGCATCTGACAGATCTGTGCACCAAGGTATTCCTGCAGTTAACCCTTCCTACAAATGTGGAATCTTGTTAGATTCAGTGTGCACTAAAACTAGGTGAGGGGGTAGTTAGGACTTTCCTAACATCTACCAATCTCTTACCTCTTCCAAGATACAGCGTGGTACCCACCCAGCAATACATGATATCTTGGCTTTGAGAGAGTGTTTCTCTAACCATCCTCTGGGCGTGAACCAACTCCAGGCTTTGCACGTGGTGAGCACTTTGAGGGCTTCTCTTTTCCATAGCATCACCATGTTTCAGATGTTTGCTTGAGCTCATACTATTTGCCTTTCCCCTCCTATGTGGTTGTGTTACAGAAAGCCTTGAGCCGGGCCATGCTTCTCACATCTTACCTGCCTCCTCCCTTGTTGAGACATCGTTTGAAGACTCGTACAACTGTGATTCACCAACTGGACAAGGCTTTGGCAAAGCTGGGGATTGGCCAGCTGACTGCTCAGGAAGTAAAATCGGTAAGAGCTTGATTGCAACATCAACCCTCAACCCTTGGTGTGCTTTCGAGCCTACAGCAGGCCAGAGATTTACAGGGGCTCCTTGTCTTGTTTGTTACGTGGAACCCAACTTCTTTTTTTTTTTTTTTTTGAGACGGAGTCTTGCTCTGTCGCCCGGGCTGGGGCAGGGCCGGGTCTCAGCTCACTGCAAGCTCCGCCTCCTGGGTTCACGCCATTCTCCTGCCTCAGCCTCCCGAGTAGCTGGGACTACAGGCGCCCACTACCTCGCCCGGCTAGTTTTTTGTATTTTAGTAGAGACGGGGTTTCACCATGTTAGCCAGGATGGTCTCGATCTCCTGACCTCGTGATCCGCCCGTCTCGGCCTCCCAAAGTGCTGGGATTATAGGCTTGAGCCACCGCGCCCGGCCGGAACCCAACTTCTTATTCTCTCACTTCATTTATCTATTTGTGATTTATTTTATTTA
>NW_016823424.1:2415348-2428635 GCF_001698545.2 Rhinopithecus bieti | reverse complement strand
AGGCTGGAGTGCAGTGGCCGGATCTCAGCTCACTGCAAGCTCCGCCTCCCGGGTTCACACTATTCTCCTGCCTCAGCCTCCCGAGTAGCTGGGACTACAGGCACCCGCCACCTTGCCCGGCTAGTTTTTTTGTATTTTTTAGTAGAGATGGGGTTTCACCATGTTAGCCAGGATAGTCTCGATCTCCTGACCCCGTCTTGGCCTCCCAAAGTGCTGGGATTACAGGCTTGAGCCACCGCGCCCGGCCTTTCGTATTTTTTTTTAGTAGAGACTGGGTTTCTCCATGTTGGTCAGGCTAGTCTCAAACTCCTGACCTCAGGTGATCCGCTGGCCTCGGCCTCCCAAAGTGTTGGGATTACTGGCGTGAGCCACCATGCCCGGCGTATCCTGTTCTTACAGGTATTTATTATAGCAGTATCCCTAGCCTCTCTCCACTAGATGCCAGTAGCACCCCTTCACCCGCAGCTGTCATAACCAAAAATGTCTCCAGACATTGCCAAATGTCCTGGGGGTGGGGAGGAGAGAGGCAGGATTGTCCCTGTTGAGAAGTACTGGTCTAAAGGCATTCAAACTCAAAACAAAAACAGTCTACTGACCAAACACAAAGCATATGAGGGTATGTATTAGGCTTATTGGCTCCTTGTTTAGGCTAGGTCTTGATGTGGTCTGGGCCTTTGGATGTTAGGGTAGGCCTACTAATCTTGAAGCTGAAAAATGTCCGTAGAGCAGCAACTTCTACTAGAACAATCCCAAGGTGACTGGTATTTAGTACTATTACCATCTCTGAATTTTCTACTGCAGTCACATGAGAAATAGAGGATGAGGTGATACAAATATATAGTAGAAGGAAAGGAAGGCATGCGTGCAGGGGCTGAAACAAAGAAGGGGAACTTTGAGAAAAACAGCTTCTTCATTCCACCCCTCCCTGTACTTGGCTTCCTGCCTCCAGGCTCAAGCCGTATATAACAAGGCAGTTATAAGGCAGAGTGTTCCCAAGCCAAACCACTAACACTGTGGTGTTTTCAGAAACTGAGCTGTCTCTCTTGCTGCACAACGTGGTCCTGCTCTCCACCAACTACCTTGGGACAAGGCGCTGAGTGAACCATGGAGCGGATGGCGTTGTCCTGCAGTCGCATAGTACAGCAGTGCAGGAACAAACAGCACTTGCCAGCGATGTCTGTGTGCACTGTTAAGTGTGTGGGAGGGAAAGAGAGGAGCAGGGGCCATGGGCTTCACAGCATGGCACACGTGGGAACTGCAGACATTCCCTTCACAGCTAGAACTGAAACAAACCCTCTTGCCAGAGGTGGCCCACGTGAGGTGTGTCATCCCGTCCCCCTCGTAATTACTAATAGCTGGAACTGGCAGCAGCCTTTACTGGGCTTTTACTGTGATACGTTCAGTTCATGTCCTAGGAAGTCCGCTTTTGCCCCAAGTGGGAATCTTTATTTGGCTAAGGACTGATCCACTTCCATGTTAATTACATCTGTGGGTTTTTGTTGTTGCTGGTAGAGAATTTGTGGCTGGCGAGAACAGCACTTCTTTGGCCACAGCACTCGTGTCCATGCATGTACTTCAGTGTTTCCCTCCGTCCTTTCTGATATGACCAAAAATCCAGCTGTTTTGTTTTTTGTCCCCCTCACTGGCACGGGCTAACCACTTGGTTTTCAAACCCTTTGAACACCTTGACTTTTTTTTGATGGGTAACTTGCAGGAATATTCTGTTGGAAAAGATAACAGGAAGTACAAGTGATTCTTGACCCCTTCCTCAATGTTTCTAGCCTTCACTCTCCATTGTCTTTTCCGGGCTGGGATCTTCAGCGCTTCTTGCCTCCACTGTGATGCAGCAATCCAACCGTAACTGACAGTGGCTGCCTTCTTTGGGCCATGGATCACACCTGTAAGGTACTAATTACTGCCCAGCCTGGGGAGATCAGGAGAGGTCTGCATCGAGTTAGTAAGTTGGGTTTAGCTTTTGGGTGTGCATCAGTGACTTATAGTTCTGTAATAACGTACTGTAAATGCATGAAGCACTGTTTTTAAACCCAAGTAAAGACTGCTTGAAACCTGTTGATGGAAATGACTTATGCATACTCTAATCATTTTGCTGAGTCTCCTTTTACAAGACTGACATAACCTAACAAGTGGGGATTTAATTGGTTGGAATAGAACCTTCTGATGGGATGGAAGTTTTGCCGAAACTGATTTGAAGTTGATCTCCTTGCTGGACACTTTAAGATGATAACAAGGAAAAGAGAATTTCATATAGTTAATGGAATGAGAAAATGGGAGCCCAGAGTAGGGACAGGGCAAAGCTCCAACAGACACAAGCAAGGCCTGCTTCAGCTGAACAGGTATACAAGGGCATATGACCAATCCAGCTCTTGGTAGTCCAAAGAGAATATTCTATTTTTCCATCACAAAATGTTTCTATTGTTAACATTAATTCCTAACTGACCTAATTAGTTTTATAACGAAGCTGGAGAAGCATCCTTTTTCTAACAAGTAACTGAATTGTGGCCTGCCGAGACAAAGAGTAACACACCATTCTTTGAATATTTCTTTAATATTACATTTAAATATTCTCTTTAAATACAGCATTATCACAATGTAAAGAACCTAAGGGGAAAAAATTATTTTCAGAGAACCAGACAAGCTTTGGATTCACATTGAAAATACTACCTGTGTACAGTATGTGAGAAAGGAAATTGGAAAATAGTAAGAGTTGTGGTGAGAAGTCATTTATCTAGGCCTAGACTGGGGCTGAAGCTGTCTGCTTCTGTGATCAGAGGCCTAGCTTTCCTAGCAACCATGAGCTAGAATTCTGTCCAACTCAGGTAGCACCAGAAGTGAGATGGACTAGGTTGTAGAGAAGGCCTTTTGCTTGACAAGACAGTTAATGCTAAATGTTAATATTTAGCACTCAAAAGTTTGGGATCAGTGTGAATCACAACTGTAGAGTTAATGAAGGGGATGGACTTAGATTAAGAAACTACAGGTTTTCAGAAACATCAGTTATCTTATGGGTTGGCAATGAGCTTAATAATTACAGATTCATATTCCTGGTTTGATCCCAAAAGCTAATGTGTTCCTCATCGTGCAGCTGGAATCTACTTCCTAGATTAAGCTAGAGCCTTCCTGCAAAGGCAGTGTGCAGACCTCACCCTCCCCTTCTGACACAAACTTTGAAAAAGATTCTTTTCTCCATAAAGCCAAATTCCCAATTAAGCTTCAGTCCTGTGTTTGTGGGTACTAGTCTAAGGTAGGGGAGTCTAGTTCAGTTCTGGATAGCTTTGAGATCTCAGGTACTTAAGACTCTCAACTCTGTTTCGTGAGGCTAGGGGATGGGGAGAGATAAGGATTTATGTACTTAAGTTCCCCTCCAAACTAAAACCAAGCAAACACTGGAACAAATAGGAGAGGCAGAATGAACTAAACAATGTATGTGTATTAAATACAAATCCTTTCAGGCTCGAGTTTAGAGACTTCAGGGGTGAAATGCTTCTGCGACATACATAGTTTCTGTAAGACACCAGGGCCTTAATATCCCACAGAAAAGGCTTTATAAGGAAGATAAGTAGTAGTGTCTTCCCCCCAACAGTTTTTCACTCTTTTGTGTGTGTGGTTAATAAACCATACCAGAAGTAATGTATGGTGTAAAGGATGCTTGAGAAGAATAGTTTTGCTCCCTACTGCCTCCATTTTAGAACAGAGGCAAAGATTGCTAATAAAAGGAAATCAGTGCTGTTCAATGGAGGAGATCTTAGAACATAGGATGAACATGAACCATATTCCCCCTGACAGAGGTAAGAACTGAATCAAACTGAATGAGTTCCATTCTATATGCTTCAAAGGTTATAATTAGAACGTGAATCCTTTGGAATCTGGGAATTGCATGTGGCATTTAAGAACTGGTGTGGCTTCCAATTTTTATGTATCATCAAGATGGAGGGGTCCAATAAACATTTGCAATTCCTGGACTTGAACAGTGTAAGAACTCTCTAACCTGGTATGTTGAAAACAACCATGAGGGTAGATACAGGAAAAAAAGAACGAAAACTGGTTGTGACCTTAAGATTGCCACATCCTACATTCCACTAAAGCTCAGATCTCACGAAGAGGGAAAAACCTGGGTGGAAAAACAAGCACAGCACAAATATGTCATCTTTCCAAATAGCAAGCAGCCTGTTCCCGCTGCCTCCTTTGGCCACAGTTAATGCTCCACACAGGCCTCCTGTGGGATGGGTGAGCCCCAGCCGAAAGCTGCCTGACAGGCTAGTATCAGATACGTACAGAAGGCTCAGGCTCTTTATAGCACATCCCCAGCCAATCCAGCTCTTTTTCTCCAAAGGAAAAAAGATGGAGGGAAAAAAAGACATAAAGACAAGTTTAACTCTAGTACTTAAGAACATGTGGAAGAAACAATTCAAGTTACAGACCAGGAATCCCCAGTGTGGGGAACAGGTCGGAGAACACCAAACATGTCAAATATTAACCTATTTACCAAATAGGGGATTGAAGGAAGGCAGGTTAAATTTTTGTAAATTCTGGAGATTTTGTACAGAAGCAGAGATCCTTCCATTCCCTCCTCCTGAGACTCGACCAGGTGACTTTCTAGTTTGAAGTATTATGACACACCAAAATGGGGAATCAGAATAGCCACCGAGAAAAATGAGCTTGTACTCTGCCTGGGGCTTGGGAGAGAAGGGGCTTTGCCATGTTCTTCAAATTCTCACGTTCTGGTCCCTACAGAAAGACTAGCTGCTTGAGTTACCCAGCTTCTCCTGTGAGATCCTAGTTCTTTGTTCCAGTGGCCCAGAAAGCTGAGTGTTCAGCACTATGCAGCTTTCTCTGCCCCCAGGATCCCCAGATCAAGCTGGGGCTGGTCTCCTTGGTACTGTTTCCCTTTTAAAAAATACTCAAAACAATCCTTTCCCACCCATTCCCCAAAGACCCCAATAAAATAACATGGGAGCAGCAGCTGCTTCTACAGTTTTGTTTTGAAATGGTGTTAGATAAAATAAGGGAATAAATAGAGAACGGGTAAGAGGCAGGACCTCTAGCCCCTATCACACTGCCAGAGGGAGTTCTAAGGAAGAATCTTCAGGGGGCCGATCCTCCTTCTGCTGGGAGGTCTTCACCACCCCACAGCCCTCTTCATTGTCCGTGCGGAAGGGGAGGCTTGAGGGGGACCAGGAAGGGCGGAAGTCTTCATTTTCAGGCTCCTCAGGGTTACAATCTTCGGGCAATAGCGCTTCAAGGGTGGGTGTTTTCCCCACCTCTGATTTACAGAGGGCAGTTGGGTCTGTGGAGCTACAAGCCACCAGTGAGGTAACAGGGAGAGAGAAGACATTCAGATCCTTCTCCTTTGGGAAAGAGGCTGAGCCTTCTTCTATACCAGGCTCTCCTTTCACTCCCAAGACTGGCCTCTGCTCCACTTGATAATAGACCAGGGGCCCACTGTTCAAGTAGGATGGGCTGTTCACCGCTGAGGCAGTTGGGTGGTCTGAGTTCTCGGTAAAACACAGGACAGAGGAGCCTGGGGGCAGCTGAGCCTGGATGAGAATGGGGGCTGTAAGGCCTGGGCACAGCTCTTCGGGGACAGCCAGGGGCTCCTCCAGGATGCACACACCCAGGCTCTCAATGCTCGAGTCCAGGCTGGCACTAGAGCCGCTGGAATCTTCTTCTGCCTTGAGCCGCTCCAGTTCCTCTGCACTCTGCAGGTGCATCACTGCTGTCTCATTCTCAGCAATGAACTCCTGGAAGTCCTGGGTCTCAGAGCCCTGTGCTCCTGTCAGGCTGCAACTGGCAGTGGGGGAGGGCTCCTCATCTGGGGCTGCTGGGCGGCTCACCTGCCGCTTGCTCTCCAGCTCCAGCTTCATAATGGTGTGGAGGTAATGAGTCCGAACCCGGATTGGATTAAATTCAATGCGCCCTGCCATGTTCCCACAGCCATCCCGGGAGCAGCCACATGGAAAGGACATGCGATCCACCTGAGCGGGGACAAGAAGGTTGGGGCAGATGAGACAGACCTACAGTCCTAACAATGGAGATAGGAGACATCAGCTGGCCAAAAGGCAGTTGGGATTTGAGGTCTCCTTTTAAGAAGAAAAGCAACCAATTCAAAGCATAGCATGCGGTGTGAGCTAAGAGAACACTAGATGGTAGTTATCAGACACTTGCATTTCAATCCCAGCTCAGCCATTAATTAGTGGTGTGACCTCAAGAAAATCATTTATCTCTCTAGGGCTTTGTTTCCTCTTCCAAATAAAAGTAGACAAAATCACACCACAGGGTCCTTCCAGTTAGAGTCCACAGATACTTTCTGAATGCTGATAGTTTTCACAGAGGAAATTTACAAGCCTCAGAGACTTTTTCAGAACTTAACCTGGTTCACTGAGCCAACAAAAGGCTGGACCCAAGCCTATGGCCTTCTGCAATGACGGGCATGGGACAGTGAATGCAAGATCTTGCTGCTTCAAAAAAATACATTATGGGGAAACTAAGCAAATGTGCCTTAGTTTGCTAAGGTGCTAGAACGCAGGTTCACACAGTGGCCAATTTTTTAGCTACCTGCTTTATTTTCCCTGAGGATTGACTAGTTTAGTTCTGAAGCAGTTGCCAAGATAATTAACTTACAGACCAGGGATATCTGGAAAGGAGATGCTTTCTACCTCCTTATCACTTTCGTATTCCAAACGGGAAAAACTCATAAACCAAAAATAAAAGGAAAAATTAAAACCACAAGTAAGCAAGTAAGCATGTACAAATCACAATGTCTTTCTATGATAGTGACTTACAGAAATCTCCAGTCCAGTTATACCACTTTTTTTTTCCTTTGGAGACAGGGTCTTGCTCTGTCGTCCAGGCTGGAGTGCAGTGGTGCCATCATGGCTCACTGCAGCCTGCAGCGATCCTGGGCTCAAGCAACCCTCCCACTCAGCCTCCTGAGTAGCTGGAACTACAGGCACAAAGCACTACATCTAGCTAATTTAAAAGAAGTTTTTTTGTGTGAGACGGAGTCTAACTCTGTCACCCAAGCTGGAGTGCAGTAGCATGATCTTGGCTCACTGCAACCTCTGCCTTCTGGGTTCAAGCAATTCTCCTGCCTCAGCCTCCCGAGTAGCTGGGATTACAGGCACCCACTATCACTCCCAGCTAATTTTTGTATTTTTTTGGTAGAGACGGGTTCACCATGTTGGCCAGGCTGGTCTCAGACTCCCGACCTCATGATCCGCCCGCCTTGGCCTCCCAAAGTGCTGGGATTACTGGCATGAGCCACCGTGCCAGGTCCTAATTTTTTTTTTTTTTTTTTTTTTTTTTTGAGACGGAGTCTCGCTCTGTCGCCCAGGCTGGAGTGCAGTGGCGCGATCTCGGCTCACTGCAAGCTCCGCCTCCCAGGTTTACGCCATTCTCCTGCCTCAGCCTCCCGAGTAGCTGGGACTACAGGCGCCTGCCACCATGCCTGGCTATTTTTTTTTTTTTTTTTTGTATTTTTTAGTAGAGACGGGGTTTCACGGTGTTAGTCAGGATGGTCTCGATCTCCTGACCTCGTGATCCACCCATCTCGGCCTCCCAAAGTGCTGGGATTACAGGCTTGAGCCACTGCGCCTGGCCACCAGGCCCTAATTGTAAAATTTTTTGTAGAAATAGGGTCTCCTGGCTGGGTGCAGTGGCTCACACCTGTAATCTTTGGGAGGCAGAGGCAGGCGGATCACGAGGTCAGGAGATCGAGACCATCCTGGCTAACACAGTGAATCTCCATCTCTACTAAACATACAAAAAGAAATTAGCTGGGTGTGGTGGCAGGCGCCTGTAGTCCCAGCTACTCGGGAGGCTGACGCAGGAGAATGGCATGAACCTGGGAGGTAAAGCTTGCAGTGAGCCGAGATCGCGCCACTGCACTCCAGCCTGGGCGACAGAGCGAGACTCCGTCTCAAAAAAGAAAAAAAAGAAATAGGGTCTCGCTATGTTGCCCAGCCTGGTCTCAAACTCCTGGGCTCAAGCAGTCCTTCCACCCCAGCCTCCCAAACTACTAGTTACAGGTGTGAGCCACCAGGCCAGGCCCAGCTACATCAATTCTTAGAACTGTTATCAGGTGTGTGTGTAACAATAACTCATTATGGGACTTTGGTCTGAAAAGCAGTATTTAGCCAGATCTACCACAGTTATTTGTTACCCAGCTAAAAATAAAGGGTTAGGAGAAATCCAATCACAAGGACTCAACATCTACACCCTCAGTAATTAAGTTCCAGACAAATTTCATTCTTTGGGATGGTATTGTCGTCTTCAACTGAAATGTGTCTTAAACTGTCCCCCATCAGAGGGCCAACAAGGGGCCAGGCACGGTGGCTCATGCCTGTAATCCCAGTACTTTGGGAGGCTGAGGCAGGCAGATAACCTGAGGTCAGGAGTTCAAGACCAGCCTGGCCAACACAATGAAACCCTGTCTCTACTAAAAATACAAAAGTTGGCTGGCCATGGTGGCTCACGCCTGTAATCCCAGCACTTTGCGAGGCCGAGGCAGACAGATCACAAGGTCAAAAGATTGAGACCATCCTGGCCAACATGGTGAAATCCTGTCTCTACTAAAAATATAAAAATTAGCTGGGTGTGGTGGTGCACGCCTATAGTCCCAGCTACTCGGGAGGCTGAGGCAGGAGAATCGCTTGAACCCAGGAGGCAGAGGTTGCAGCGAGCCGAGATTATGCCACTGCACTCCAGCCTGGCGATAGAGCAAGACTCCGTCTCAAAAAAAAAAAATTACAACAATTAGCTGGGCATGGTGGTGTGCACCTGTAATCCCAGCTACTTGGGAGGCTGAGGCAGGAGAACCACTTGAACCCAGGAGGTGGAGGTTGCAGTGAGCCAAGATTGCGCCACTGCACTCCAGCCTGGGCGACGGAATGAGACTCCATCTCAAAAAAAAAAGGGGCAGCCAAAAAGAGATGATACTTTCTCTTTCAGGTAACTATGTTTTAAGCTCTGCTAGGCCATGTCTGATCCTGAATTATAAAGCTCTGAAAACTATTTTTATTTTTCAAAATTGGAGTAAAGGTACTAAGAATAAGTGTTTGCAGATAGAATCTATAGGCCTGCATCATTCTCTGCTAACTTTTTGAGACAGGGTCTTGCTCTGTCATCCAGGCTGGAGTGCAGTGGCACATTCATAGCTTACTGCAACCTATGCCTCCCAGGCTCAAGTGATCCTCCTCCCATCTCAGCCTCCTGAGTACCTGGGACTACAGGCCGATGCTACCACGCCCAGCTAATTTTTGTATTTTTTGTAGAGATGGGGTTTAGTCATGTTGCCCAGGCTGGTCTCAAAATCCTGGGAGGCAATCTGTCTGCCTGCCTCAACCTCCCAAAGTGCTGGGGATTACAGATGTGAGCCACAGCACCCAACCCTGCTTCCTTTTATCTCAAAGAATCAGTATTTAGGAAACCGTTACTAAATGTTAAATGTACTAACTCCTCTTCATCCCTTTGCTAACAGCTGCTTCTTGTCACCTCTGAGAAATGAAACAAAAAAAGATGAGATACCTCCACAGCCTAAGAATCCTGTCATGCTTGTTTTCTTTTAAAGAAAAAAAAAAATTTTTTTTTTTTTTTAAAGAGACAGGGAATCACTCTGTAACCCAGGATGGAGTGCACTGGTGTGAACTCAGCTCACTGCAGCCTCAACCTCCCGGACTCGAGATCCTCCTACCTCAGCCTCCCAAGTAGCTAGGATTAGAGGTGTGAGCCACCGTGCCTAGCCGTGTGCTCTTTGCTTACTCTGTTGATGGAGGAGGGTTGTGGAATTGGAGAGTGTTCACAGCCATAGGGAAAGCACCCCTGAATGGGCCTCCCATGTTCAGTGGCACCCACACCTCACCACGCTGACCCTGGTGTAGATATACTATCTCAGGCCAACTTGGACGGACCTGGCATTTAATCCCAGCCTGGCTGCAGGCACACGCTTCTGGGTCACAATACAGTCGGCAGTCACAACCACATTCTTCCCGTGACAGGCGGATGGCTCGAAGTTCTTGCTTCTCTTCAGCATCAATGCGGTGGACCCCAGAAGCCCTCAGCAGGGCCCGTCGCCGTTTGGTGGGCAGAGGCTGCAGGAAGAAGTAATCATCCACCTCCACATTTTCCACATCAATATCTTCATCTGACACATCATCCAGCGTCAGGCCATCGGCCTCCACCGACTCCACTGTCCCATTCTTGGTCAGCTGCCAAGAGACAGGAAAGGTTAGCCTCATAGACATGAGTGGCATGCACCTCCTCAGTGACCATCCCAGAGCAGCGCTGTCCCTTGAACTTTCTGCAGTCATGGGAACATCTGTGCTGTCCAAAATGATGGCAGCTGCTAGCACATGTGGCTACTGACCACTAGAAATGCGGCAACTGGAAAACTGTCATTTTATTTATTTATTTTTTTGAGAGAAGAGTCTTATTCTGTCGTCCAGGCGGGAGTGCAGTGGTATGATCTTGGCTCACTACAACCTCCACCTCCTGGGTTCAAGTGATTCTCCTGCCTCCCAGGCAGTTGGGATTACAGGTGTGAGCTACCACGCCTGGCTAATTTTTTCTAATTTTAGTAGAGACAGGGTTTCACTGTGTTGGCCAGGCTAGTCTTGAACTCCTGGCCTCAAGTGATCCACACACCTCGGCCTCCCAAAGTGCTGGGGTCCACTGTGCCAGCCCAATTTACATAATTTTAATGAATAGCCATATGTGACTACTGGCTGCTATATTTACTAGCACTGGTCGAAAGAATAAATCCAGAGTAGGAAGATGGGAAATCTTATGCACCATGACCTTTCTGGGTCCAACCTTCTCAAAAACCCGTCTCATCTTCCCTCCTACACCAAAATCTATTTCCACAAACATACCCTCCATTTCCAGACACGTGTCCCCTAATTTACGCTCACTTGCCTTCTAACACACAGAGAGAAAGGTACATGACTGGATGATGCTTGGATATATAGAAAAATGTGAAACACCCTTCAACTTGCACCCACTGCATGCAAAACTATGTTCTTGAAAAAAAGGGCACATTGAAGTGTAGTAAAAGGCTACCAGGTCTTCACCAATGAACCCAAATCCCCAGTGTGGACAATTATCTGCGCATGCACTTAAAGAGCTCCATTTTACTGTCAGGAGAAAAAGCAAATATATTAACAGGTACTAAAGAAAGCCCTTAGCTGAGAAAATATGTATTCCTTCTCCTTTCTAACTTTTTTGTTTTTTTGAGACAGGGTCTCACTGTCGCTCAGGCTGGAGTGCAGTGCGTGATCTCGGCTCACTGCAATCTCCGCCTCCTGGGTTCAAGTGATTCTCCTGCCTCAGTCTCCCAAGTAGCTGGGAATAACAGGTGCCCGCCACCATGCCCAGCTAATTTTTGTATTTTTAGTAGAGACGGGGTTTCACAATGTTGGCCATGGCCAGGCTGGTCTTGAACTCCCGACCTCAACTGATCCACCCGCCTCCGCCTCCCAAAATGCTACAATTACAGGTGTGAGCTACTGCACCGGGCCTAATCCTTTTTTATTTGACTTCAAAGAAAAGCTGTATGTGAGGAAAGGTGGTATCAATAACACTGAGTGTACTAGGTACAGGCAGAAATCTGGGTTTTCTGGGCTGGGATGGATAGAGAGCCAAGAAAGGGAGTCTCGGTGGAAGGACAGATTGAAGACAAGCCGTGGCTGAAAGAGTTCTGAAACTCACTAGAGAATTCAAGTAAAGAAAATGAGGCCTCATAATCCCTGGGGCTCTGGAAGCTGCTAGCAGGATGAAAGCCACGTGACTGGAGCCTTTGGTTGATTTCATCAGACAACCACAGAGTAGAGCTGGTAAAGGGACAACTCCTGGGAGAGACGTGATGCAACAGACTTGGGTAATCAGCTACACACCTGGTTTTCTTGTTTGTTTGTGGGGGAGGCGGTAGAGAAATGAAAAGTAACGTGGGGCTTCTGGAGGTTCCCTAGTCAGTGGTTTCAGTACTAGGCAGGCCAACTACAAGGGCCTTTCTGTGGATCTCAGGATTGCTCCTGTCTACATCTCCAGGGCTGACCTCCCCCTAAGCATCCCCTTTCTTACTGTCCTCTCACAGGCCAGGGATTAGAGATGTAACACAAGGACACTCATGTAGATGTGAGAATTTAAATATCAAGACAGAAGTGGCATTTCAAATCAGTGCGAAAAGAGTCTTCTAGTTATTAAATGGTATTGGAACAACTGGATATTTTCTGGGGGAAAAAAGATTCCCAGTTTATACTGTTCATGATAATGAGCTCCATATGGGTAACAGGCCAAAATACAAAAAATGAAATAAAAATATTAGGAAAATTATAGTTAAAGTTGCAGAACACCAAGCAGCTGCTGGAACAACCCCAAAGGAAGACAAACATTAGATGGTACATGAGAGATGCAGCATGTACATTTTTTGAAACCAACTGCCTCTCTTACAGAGGGCTAAAAACAGGCCTGGGGCAGTGGCGCATTACTGTTATCCCAGCACCTCTGAGAGACTAAGGGGGAAGAATCGCTTAAGGCCAGGAGTTTGAGACCAGCTTGGGCAACAGAACAAGACCCTGTCTCTACAAAAATTGGCCGGACACGGTGGCTCACTCCTGTAATCCCAGCACTTTGGGAGGCCAAGGCAGGTGGATCAATTGAGGCCAGGACTTCGAGACTAGCCTGGCCAAAGTGGCAAAACTTCGTCTCTACTAAAAATAAAAAAATTAGCCCAGCATGGTGGTACATGCCTATAATCTCAGTTGAGGGAGGCTGAGGCACAAGAATTGCTTGAACCTGGGAGACGGAGGTTGCAGTTAACCAAGATTGTGCCACTGCACTCCAGCCTGGGTAACAGAGAGAGACCCTGTCTCAAAAGAAAAAAAAAAAAAACTTACAAAAATTAACCAGGTGTGGTGGTGATGCAGCTGTAGTCCCAGCTATTTGGGAGGCTAAGGCAGGAGGATTGCTTGAGGCCAGAAGTTTGAGGTTACACTAAGCTATGATCAGGCCTCTGCACTCCAGCCTGGGTGACACAGTGAGATGCTGTTTCAAGAGAGGAAAAAAAAAAAAAATCTAAGCAAAGAATAAACGAGCTAAGGTAAAGCAAGGGCTTCCTCTTGACATATAAAGACAAACCTGGTGCAGTGGCCCACACCTGTAGTCCCAACTACTTGGGAGGCTGAGGTGGAAGGATCACTTGAGCCCAGGAGTTTGAGACTAGCCTGGGCAACAAAAGGAGACCCCATCTTTTTTTTTTTTTTTTTTTTTTTTTTT
>NW_016823424.1:2387741-2415101 GCF_001698545.2 Rhinopithecus bieti | reverse complement strand
CCCAGGCTGGAGTGCAGTGGCCGGATATCAGCTCACTGCAAGCTCCGCCTCCCGGGTTCCCGCCATTCTCCAGTGCAGTGGCCGGATATCAGCTCACTGCAAGCTCCGCCTCCCGGGTTCCCGCCATTCTCCAGTGCAGTGGCCGGATATCAGCTCACTGCAAGCTCCGCCTCCCGGGTTCCCGCCATTCTCCAGTGCAGTGGCCGGATATCAGCTCACTGCAAGCTCCGCCTCCCGGGTTCCCGCCATTCTCCAGTGCAGTGGCCGGATATCAGCTCACTGCAAGCTCCGCCTCCCGGGTTCCCGCCATTCTCCTGTCTCAGCCTCCCGAGTAGCTGGGACTACAGGCGCCCACCACCTCGCCCGGCTAGTTTTTTGTATTTTTTATTAGAGACGGGGTTTCACCATGTTAGCCAGGATGGTCTCGATCTCCTGACCTCGTGATCCGCCCGTCTCGGCCTCCCAAAGTGCTGGGATTACAGGCTTGAGCCACCACGCCCGGCGAGACCCCATCTTTAAAAAAACAAAGTGCTGTATTAGATGTCATCACTGCTGGTGCTCACTAAACATCCTGCTAACAAGTAGAGCCTCTGTATCTCTCTTGGGTTTGCCTGGCTTTGTCCCTAGAATTCCTGTAAGTGGAGAACACAGAACAGGATGGTATACTGTTTTGACAGATCATTCCTCTGCCAGATTTAGGAGAAAGGAGTTTTCTTCTAGGGAAAGGAAGGAATGCCTTCAGTGCAACTGATGAGAACAGTGTTTATTTGCCCAGCTGTTGCTACAGCAGCTGGAAGGTGATAGGGTCAGTGATGGAATTCCTAAGACAGAGGAAAGGGAAGCCTGAATGTCATTCTAGAGTGAGAAAAACAGGTGTAGGGCTTTAGGAATAGTCTGAGGGAAGTAGACATAGAGCTCTCAGAGAAAGAAAGGAATGAGATGCTCTGGTTAGCCTACATCCTCTACCACCAGTTCTCCAACCACATTCTAATGTGTCTCTCTCATGACTCTGGAAATAATGGAGCTACCTGTTTTAATATGGGTCAGCATGCTTTGGGCTCCAAAGAAACCTGGCCAGGCTTAAACTGGTGTTCTTCAAATTTGGAATCAGGATCTCTAGGGGAAATTGTTGAGAATTAGTAGAAACTATAGCTATGGAATACCAAACAGTGCCAAGATAAAAAATGGGTGGCTATGGGCCGAGCGCAGTGGCTCATGCCTGTAATCCCAGCACTTTGGGAGGCCGAGGCGGGCGGATCACGAGGTCAGGAGATCGAGACCATCCTGGCTAACACGGTGAAACCCCGTCTCTACTAAAAAATACAAAAAAAAAAAAAAAAAAAACTAGCCGGGCGAGGTGGCGGGTGCCTGTAGTCCCAGCTACTCGGGAGGCTGAGGCAGGAGAATGGCCTAAACCTGGGAGGCGGAGCTTGCAGTGAGCTGAGATCCGGCCACTGCACTCCAGCCTGGGTGACAGAGCAAGACTCCGTCTCAAAACAAAACAAAACAAAAAAAAATTAGCCGGGCGTGGTATTGGGCACCTATAGTCCCAGCTACTCAGGAGGCTGAGGCAGCAAAATGGCGTGAACCCAAGAGGCGGAGCTTGTAGTGAGCCGAGATGGCACCACTGCACTCCAGCCTGGGCAACAGAGTGAGACTCCGTGCCGAGATGGCACCACTGCACTCCAGCCTGGGCAACAGAGTGAGACTCCGTCTCAAAAAAAAAAAAAAAATGGGTGGCTATGAAGAGCCATCTAAGGTGGGTCTTTTCCCAGCCTCTCTCTCATTCAAAGAGCTGGTGCTGTATCAGGTGGCAGGCATAGTATTATACAAGTCTAAATAACTATTTGATAATGCTGTTTGTATCTACAAGATTATCACGTAAGGGTGATGGGGGTTATAGAAACAGCAGGATCCTTTCAGAGAATGTGAAATATCCAAAACCTGTTCTGTGCATCCAGCCAAGGGACAATCATTTGACCAGAAATTGAAAACTGTGCTTCCTTGGGTTCCAGGGTGACAGACCTAAATGCCTGGACGTATTCACATTTTAAACCTAAAAAAAGAAAAAATTGGGGGAGGTTGGGCATGGTGGCTCATGCCTGTAATCCCAGCACTTTGGGAGGTTGAGAGGGGAGGACCACTTGAGCCCAGGAATTGAGATCTCATTACTATCAAAAAAAATACTAGCCAGGCATGGTGACATGAGCCTGTGGTTCCCAGCTACTTGGGAGGCTGAGATGGGCAGATGGCTTCAGGCCAGGAGTTTAAAGCTGCAATGAGCTGTGATTGAGTCACTGCACTCTAGCCTGGGTGACAGAGACCCTGTCTCAAAATAAAACATACACACACACATACATACATACATACATACATACATACATACATACATACATAAAACTGAGGGAGGCAGTGGGGGTTTGGGAGGAGGAAATTTTAGGGAAGCCATTTTGCTATATCTGGTAGACTCCCCTGCCAGATAAAAAGAAGGGAGTCTTGGACTGAGATTTGATTTCATATCTGCGATTTTTCATTAGAAAGAGTTGAAATCTCTATACCCCAAGGACAACAGTCAAATTAAAAGAAAAAAAAAATCGGTTGGGTGCAGTGGCTCACACCTGTAGTCTCAGCACTTTGGGAGACCAAGGCAGGTAGATCACTTGAGACCAGGAGTTCGAGACTAGTCTGGGCAATATGGCAAAACCCCGTCTCTACTAAAAATACAAAAACTAGACGGATGCACACTTGTAATCCCAGCTACTCATGAGGCTGAGGCACAAGAAATCGCTTGAACCCGGGGAGGCTGAGGTTGCAGTGAGCTGAGATCACACCAGTGCACTCCAGCCCTCTGGGCGACAGAGCAAGACTCTGTCCCGGAAAAAAAAAAAAAAAAAAAATCAACCAACCAACCAACCAACCAACCAACCAACCAATGAACCTAAATGGTTTCCTACATGGACAGCAGCAGACCCCAGACCCCTTAGGCACCTTCATTTTTTTGGCGTGGAGTTTCTCTTCCTTCAGGTGCTCACGCAGAATCTCTCGATGGTTCACCTCCTGTTCTTGGGCAAACTCACAGAGTGTGTAGCTCCGTACAGAGTTATGGCGCTGGGCCATGCCCAGTGAGCTACCACCCTGGCTGGGCACACTGGTAAAACCCTGGCGCCGGGCAAAATAGTATACAGTCACCTGGTCAAAGCGTACATTCTTCCTCCGCAGCTGCTTCTGCCGCTTCAGGATGGATGTGGCTGAGAAGGGAGCACAGAGGGATGTTTTATTTATTTTTCTATTTACTTATTTATTTATTTATTTATTTTTGGCATCTCACTCTGTCACCCATGCTGGAGTGCAGTGGTGTGATCTCGGCTCACTGCAAGCTCCACCTCTTGGGTTCACACCATTCACCTGCCTCAGCCTCCCGAGTAGCTGGGACTACAGGGACCCACCACCACGCCCGGCTAATTTTTTGTATTTTTAGTAGAGACGGAGTTTCACCGTGTTAGCCAGGATGGTCTCGATCTCCTGACCTCGTGATCTGCCCGCCTCAGCCTCCCACAGTGCTGGGATTATAGGCGTGAGCCACCGCGCCCGGCCATATTTGTCTATTTATTTATTTAGACACGGAGTATCGCTCTGTTGCCCAGGCTGGAGTGCTGTGGCGCTGTCTTGGCTCACTGCAGCCTCCACCCCCGGGGTTCAAGCAATTCTCCGGCCTCAGCCTCCTGAGAATCTGGGATTACAGGCATGCGCCACCACACCCAGCTAATTTTTGTCTTTTAGTAGAGACGAGGTTTCACCATGTTGACCAGGCTGGTCTTGAACTCCTGACCTCAGGTGATCCGCCCACCTCGGCCTCCCAAAGTGCTGGGATTACAGGTGTGAGCCACCGCGCCCAGCCAAGAGATGCTTTATTAACTCAGGGATGACCTGTTTGGGGAGCTTGCTCTTTCTCATCCATCTAGGCTCTCAACTCTTCTTCTCTAAACGTGCTCTCTATACCTAGAGAACTGTCTAATATCTGCAAATCCTAAATGCTCTGTCAGAAGGGACCTTGAACCTCAGCTGGTTCATACCACTGCCTCCAGACTGACTATACCTAAACAGATGACCACAAAATCCATTTTTAGACATCAGCTGGGAAGAGGATCTCTAGGTAATCTTTTCTGGATATAACAATCTATAGCTTTACTGCCCAATACAGCAGCTACTAGCCACATGTGGCAATTTCAGCTAATTAAAATTAAATAAAATTTAAAATTCAGCTCAGGCCGGACATGGTGGCTCACGCCTGTAATCCCAGCACTTTGGGAGGCTGAGGCGGGCGGATCACGAGGTCAAGAGATCAAGACCATCCTGGCCAACATGATGAAACCCCGTCTCTATTAAAATACAAAATTAGCTGCGTGTGGTGTGGCGTCCCTGTAGTCCCAGCTCCTCGGGAGGCTGAGGCAGGAGAATCACTTGAACCTGGGAGAAGGAGGTTGCAGTGAGCCGAGATTGTGCCACTGCACTCCAACCTGGGTGACAGGGCAAGACTCCATCTCAAAAAAAAAAAAAAATTTCAGCTCAATTATACTAACCATATTTGTTTATTTTCTTTTTTCCTTTGAGACAGGGTCTTGCTGTGTCACCCAGGCTAGAGTACAGTGGCACAATCACTGCTCACTGCAGCCTCAACCTCCCAGGCCCAAGTGATCCTCCTACCTTAGCCTCCAGAGTAGCTGGGACTAGAGGTGCACACCACCACACCCAGCTAATTTTTGTATTTTTTGTAGAGACGGGGTTTCGCCATGTTGCCCAAACTGGTCTCAAACCCCTGAGTTCAAGCGATCCACCCACCTCAGCTTCCCAAAGTGCTGAGATTACAGGCGTGAGCCACTGCACCCGGCCACTAACCACATTTCAAGTGCTCAATAGTCACATATGGCAACTGGCTACTGTTGGACGATGCAGATACAGAACATTTCTATCCTAACAGAAAATTCCATTTGATAGCACTGATCTGTAGCAGGGGACAGCAAACTGTCAAGGGCCAGACAGTAACTATTCTAGGCTCTACAGGCCATGAGGTCTCTGTTGCAATAATTCAACTCTGCTACTGTAGCGTGAAAGCAATCATAGACAATGGGTATGACTGTGTTCCAACAAAACTTTATTTTCAAAACAGGCATTGGGCCAGATTTGGCCCATGGGCAACCCCTCATATACAGTATCAGAAGTTCTTTCCCAGAACTAATAGACCCATAAGAATTAAGAAATCTCGGCCAGCCATGGTGACTTACGCCTGTAATCCCTGCACTTTGGGAGGCTGAGGCGGGTGGATCACCTGAGCCTAGGAGTTCGAGACCAACCTGGCCAATATGATGAAACCTTGTCTCTACTAAAAACACAAAAAATTATCTGGGCGTGGTGGCGGGCGCCTGTAATCCCAGCTACTCGGGAGGCCTGAAGCAGGAGAATCACTTGAACCCAGGAAGCAGAGGTTGCAGTGAGCTGAGACGGCGCCTGCACTCCAGCCTGGGCAACAAGAGCGGACTCCGTCTGGAGAAAAAAAAGAATTAAGAAATCTGGATTTGCCCCAGTTCTCCAAGCAGCAAGCATTTATATCCTGCTAGAGCTCAATTTCCTGGAACTCTCTGGGACTCTGGTGGGGGCAGGGTAGAGTCCTGGACTCCTTCTTCAATCTAATTTAACCCATTCTGGGAACCACCAACCCACAACACAAGTAAAATCAGCTAGAATAAATCAGACTTCAGTCTACAGTATTAGAGAAATGAGGTCCTCCAAAGAGCAAGGAAAGATGATGATTAAGGGCAAATCCCCAAGCCACACGGAAGCTGCTTCAAGCTGCCATGGGTTCTACTGCTTGGGGAATGTGGGTATAGGCAGGGAGGGAGCAGCTTACTCACGTGTGAAGCTGGCAGTGGTAGGAGGATTGAGGCTGTCGCAGCTGTCAGCACTATCGCTGCTGGAGATCTCATCATCCGAGTTGGAAACTGATGAGCCCACATCCACATCATCAAACTTCCTCTTGAGACCCGAGCCCGTGAATGCATCCATTGGTTTCAAAGGGGTTTCCTTGGGGAGCCCAACAAGTTGGCCCCAAAGCCCCTGCTCACCACCAGCTAGCCAGGTACATTAGGATTCTGCCCAGGGAAAAAAAGGAATCAGCATTCCTGTCCCAAGACAGACCCCTCCCCAGTCTAGACACACAGTTCTCTAAAGAAAGCACCTCACCTAGCACTGATGTCTGCTTTCTCAATATTATGTTCTTTCTCTACTAGCTCTGGCCAACATTCTCCTACTTTCATTTCCCAACAGCCCCTCCATTCTCAGTCACTCTTAGAATCATGAGATGGGTAGCAGCGGCACCTTTCCCAGTGGAGGGAAGGTCTTTGCTTCCAATCCAGCTGGGGTCTAGGCTTCATTAGCCCAGGAATCACAGTAGCTGCTCTTCTGATCACATAGGAAAGCTCTCCAAGGGACCAGTGAGAAGAACTTGAGATCAAAAACACAATTATCACTGCTGCTTGTTTGGTTGGCAAAAAAAAAAAAAAAGGAAAAAAAAAAGCAGAATTAGGCTTTGCCTAAACCAAGACTAGACCCAACTGTTTATCTATTTTAGAGACAGTGTCTCACTGTGTTGCCCAGGCTGGTCTTGAACACCTAGGCTCGAGCAATCCTCCTGCCTCAGCCTCCAGAGTAGCTGGGACTACGGGGCATGTGCCACCGAGCCCGGCTAGACCCACTTATTTTTCCTAGTGATAATAGAGCCCGGCATTTCCCAAAGTGCCTATCTTATGGTATTAATAGCTTTTACATAGAAATAGGACTGCTGTGTCAAAAGGGTTTTAAAAATTGCCTATAGTGGAACTTCTTAGAGGCTTTTAATATACTAATAAGGATGGTGACGGCTGAGAGAACACAGAATGCAGTGTTTCTACAAACCTGATTATGGAACCTACTGTTTCCAAGATATTTTGGAGTGCAAATAATGCTTGGATACACTTTGGGCAATACTGTTCCAGGCACTCAATTCTGAAGGACATTAGCAGTCAGGAAAGCCCTTTACCCAGATCTTCACAAGCGTCAAGTGTCTCACCAGGCTTCTATAAAGGCCAAATTTGGTACCAAAGAATGGACCCAAGATTAGAATCTGCATGGCTTCAAAACCCAGAATCTTTCCCAATCTCATACTGCTCCATAAAATAGGGCTCATCTGGTCTGTCACCATCCTCTGTGCAAGGACATCGTAGCTTTACAATCTTTGCCCTCTATAAAGAAATCAGCAAGGGGAAAACAAATAGCAAGAGAAGTAACAATTTATTCTGGTTATATCAACATGGCAAGCAGTGTTGTTTTCAATATGCTTTAATACAACCAAGGAGTCTGAGACAGTCCATTTCCTAGGTACAAATCTTTTTCCTCCATCTTTGGATTTAAGTTCCAGAAGGACACGAATCTGCTCAGCAGAAATGCTGTCAGAGCGGGAGCCATGTGTGATGAGACACGAACCCTCCCTTGCCTCAGTAACGCCAGAATCTCCCCAGACTATGATCTCACTAGTTGCTAATTATGCAGCAGGAATAACAACACTGCCCAGAACAACAGGGCTGCATTACTGCAGAGCAGCTACCCAGAATATACTGTGGTGTTAAGAGATGCCTGCTACAGAGCTGTTTTTCTGGACTGTGTCTGTTGGAAGCAATTTGCCTGCTCTTGGATCAGCTCTACAAAGTCAACCAGACCTAATAAGTACCTTAGAGAAGGTATTTCCTAATCTATCCAGATTGCATCCAATTCTGCATTAAAGTCACGAGATGTACCTAAGAAACCTCAGCCATCAGAAGTCTCAGACAAGCACATTCCTGAAATAAATTTGGCCAGGGAGGAAAAAAAAGAATCAAATATTTGATAAAAATTGTAATTAAATTAAAAAACATGCCCAAAGTATCGGTTCAGTTCTTCAGGTTACTGATCTTACCATCAGAGGTCACATTCTTAGGGCATGGTAAGAAAGGAGCAAGCCAAGGGCTTTTTATGGGTTAAGATTTTAGCTGGGTTTAAAGATACCCGTCAACAAGAAGACATTTATGCAGCCCACAGACACATGAAAAAATGCTCGTCATCACTGGCCATCAGAGAAATGCAAATCAAAACCACAGTGAGATACCATCTCACGCCAGTTACAATGGCAATCATTAAAAGTCAGGAAACAACAGGTGCTGGAGAGGATGTGGCGAAATAGGAACACTTTTACACTGTTGGTGGGACTGTAAACTAGTTCAACCATTGTGGAAGAGAGTGTGGCGATTCCTCAAGGATCTAGAACTAGAAATACCATTTGACCCAGGCATCCCATGACTGGGTATACACCCAAAGGATTATAAATCATGCTAAGAACACATGCACACGTATGTTTACTGCGCAACTATTCACAATAGCAAAGACCTCGGAACCAACCCAAATGGTCCATCAATGATAGACTAGATTAAGAACATGTGGCACATATACCGATAGGAATACTATGAAAGCCATAAAAAAGGATGAGTCATGTCTTTATAGGGACATGGATGAAGCTGAACCATAATTCTCAGCAAACTATCACAAGGACCAGAAAACTAAACACCACATGTTCTGACTCATAGGTGGGAACTGAACAATGAAAACACCTGGACACAGAGTGGGAACCATCACATACCGGGGCCTGTTATAGGGTGGGGAAGTGGGGAGGGATAGCAATTAGGAATATACCTGATGTAAATGATGAGTTTTGATGGGTGCAGCACCACAAACAATGGAACGTGTATACGTATGTAACAAACCTGCATTTGTGCACATTACCTAGAACATAAAGTAAAAAAAAAAGATACCTATCACAAACCTTCTCATTCCATTCTATTGTAGCAGGGAGGGAGAACCACTTGTGCTTGAATACCTTCATGTTGTGGGGGATTTTTTAAGAGATAGAATTTACGGTGGTCCGTCCTGTAATCCCCAGCAACTTTGGGAGGCCGAGGTGGGCGGATTCACCTGAGGGTTGGGAGTTTCAAGACCAGCCTGAACAACATAGAGAAAACCCCTATCTCCACTAAAAAAAAAAAAAAAAAAAAAAAAAAAAAAAATTATCCAGGCGTGGTGGCCCAAGCCCTGTAATCCCAGCTACTTGGGAGGCTGGAGGCAAAGAGAATCGCTTGGAACCTGGGAGGCAGAGGTTGTGGTGGAGCCAAGTCACGCCATTGCACTCCAAGCCTCTGCAGACAAGAAGTGAAACTGTCTCAAAAAAAAAAAAAGATATATAAATAATGCTGCCCACTGAATTTAATTTTGCCTCCCCACTTATCAGCCATATGATAAATCTGACTGAGCTAAAAATCTGCTTTCTCAGAAAGGGTTTTAGGCCCACCTGACTTGTAACTGAGCTCCAGTTAGTGCTGCTACTAGGAAAGTGGCTTTTGGCCAGGCACAGTGGCTCACACCTGTAATCCCAGCACTTTGAGAGGCTGAGGGAGGCAGATCACTTGAGTCCAGGAGCTCGAGACCAGCCTGGGCAACATGGCAAAACCCCGTCTCTACAAAAAATACAAAAATCAGCTGCGTATGGTGGTGTGCGCCTTTAGTCCCTGCTACTTGGGAGGCTGTGAGAGGATCACTTGAGCCCAAGAGGTCCAGGCTTGCAGTGAGCTGTGATTGCGCCACTGCACTCCAGCCTGGGCGACATGTCAAGCGACACCTTGTCAAAAAAAAAAAAGGAGGGAGGGAGGGAAGAGATGAAAGAAGGCAGGCAGGCAGGCAGGCTTTTTCCTTAGCCTGGAAACACTCAAGGATTTATGACTGTAAGTAAATGTCCACTCCTGTTCTTTCTTCAGGTGTCCCCAGGCTTCTGGTAGTATCTCCTTTGAATATTTATCTCTAAGCCCCATATGAACCTGGGTCTGCTCCAAAATCATCTTTATTACTAGAATTCTCCACGGTCTTAACCCGGTTGCCCTCAGGAGTATCAGTTCTCTCTAGGTTACTTTTTGTGAGCCTGGATGCAGCAAGGATTGCTGGCTGCTTGTTCTATTCTCCTCCTCCTCCTACTTCTGGAATAGTGGTTTCTCGGCAATGATAGGAGATAGGTAAGAAAGAAGAAAAAAGATGTGACACCTAGGAGAAAAGTATTTTCCTTAAGCTGTCTGAGAATAAGTAGAACCTGTGGCTATGTGTGTAAATAACATGTATACTGACTTATGGTCAAACTCTTCCATTCACGTGGATGGCACTCAGGGAAATCCTCAAGGAGACTCCATTGTGCTCTTCACCCTACCCAGGCTGTTAGCAGCATTTTCTCTGACATTAGCTCCGTTGTTTTTTTAAAAAGAAAAAAGATCTATTATGTCCCAACAACCAATGTAAGATTACATTTCAACCCAGCTCCCCTTGTCCAACTCTCTGATATGAAGTTGACTTTTAGATAAAGATGTTCACTGGGCACCAAGAACAAACCTCCTGTTCACTTCCATAGTGCCCTGAAGAAATTCTTCTTTGGGAGGCTGAGGCAGGAGGATTGCTTAAGGCCAGGAGTGCAAAACCAGCTTGGCCAACACAGCGAGACCCTGTCTCTGTATTTTTGAAAAATTGGCCTGGCATGGTGGCACATGCCTGTAATCCCAGCACTTCGGGAGGCCAAGGTGGGCAGATCACTTGAAGCCAGGAGTTCAAGACCAGCCTGGCCAACATGGCAAAACCCCGCCTCTATTAAAAATACAAAAACTAGTTGGGCATGGTGGTACGTGCCTGTCGTCCCAGCTACTTGGGAGGCTAAGGCAGGAAGATTGCTTGAACCCAGGAGGCAGAGGTTGCAGTGAGCTGAGATTGTGCCACTGCACCCCAGCCTGGGTGACAGAGCCAGACCCTGTCTCAAAAAAATAAATAAATAAAATAAAAATATTTTTTTGAAAAAAGAAATCTTTCTTTGCAATAGTAACAGAATAGTTTCCATACTTTCCAATTCATCAAATTAATCTTTCAAGCTACAACTAGAAAAATCAGTCATTCCTACCTCTCTCAATTATTCATTGGTAGAGGACCAATGCCCGTGTTCAAGAGATACATTTGTTAAATTTTAGCACTTGGGAATGCAGGTAAAAACTGACAGTTAACTGTCAAAATGACCAACTCAACAAATGCTTTTGGAGAAAATAACGCAACCCTCTTTAAAGCTTTTAAATGCCAGTGAAACGAAAGGTCAGTTGACACTTTCTGGCTACATGTCTAATGGTCTTTTCTCAAGGGTTTCTAGCTGAAGATTTCCCAATGGTATATGAAATAGTTAAGATCCAGAGCATAGGCCGGGCGCGGTGGCTCAAGCCTGTAATCCCAGCACTTTGGGAGGCCGAGACGGGCGGATCACGAGGTCAGGAGATCGAGACCATCCTGGCTAACACGGTGAAACCCCGTCTCTACTAAAAAAATACAAAAAATTAGCCGGGCGAGATGGCGGGCGCCTGTAGTCCCAGCTACTCGGGAGGCTGAGGCGAGAGAATGGCGTAAACCCGGGAGGCGGAGCTTGCAGTGAGCTGAGATCCGGCCACTGCACTCCAGCCTGGGCGACAGAGCGAGACTCCGTCTCAAAAAAAAAAAAAAAAAAAAGATCCAGAGCATAGAAGACATCAAGCTAGCACCTAATAAAGAGGTCTACCAGCATATGTGTATTTTAGTACTAGATCTAAGTTTTTTTCAGGACTATAAGGATTCCTATAACCACCAAAACAAACAAATAAAATTTAAAAAACAAAAACAAAAACAGCATATGTGAGACCAGCAAGAGGGACTGCCCAGGCAAAATTTTCTGGAAGAATCTATTTGCAAAGTTTAGGTAATATGTCCCTTCTTAAATGAGTCCAAAGTAATAAGCTGCATCTCACAGGAGAAAGTGTCTTCACTTGACTGGAACCCAACCTTCTGCGAAAGGTCAAGCCATCAAAATCTGCAGTAAGATGGTCAGGGCTACCATCTGTAGCTGGCTTGGAAGAAGGCAGGCTTGCTGCTGTGTTATGATAAATCTGAATAAAATGACCTGCCCTGTTTCTCCTTTTACAAGATACTGTAGTTTCTCAAATACTATGAATTTCATGGATCCATGTGTCTTTCTGATCACCAGGATCACGAACTTATAAAGCGCTCAAATGAAAACCCCCCACTTAAGCCAGGTGTTTAAAGAAAGCCGTGCACTCACCACCCCCACTCCCCAATTTTTACCCATTCACTAACACAAGGTTAGAATTTTCCATGCCTAAACTACCATCGTGTGGAAGACAGATCTTTGTGGGAATTGGAACATGATGCTGCATTAACTCTCAAGGATATCCAGTCATTTATAACACCGGCACAACCAACATCCTGGCTTTGCGGATTTGCAAGACAGAAAGCCAGTGAAGAAAAAATCTGAACTAAGGATTTACCTTGAACTGAAAACTGCAGGACAAGGGGACAGTGTTGTCTTGTGGGGATAACTTCTAGCATTTCATTTTGAAGAACAGTTTGTGTGTCACACTGCCACTCTCAACCCCTTTAAAAGGATGAATCAAGACCACAGCACTAAAAGGGAAGGGTGGCAGTTGGCTGCGTGTTTGGGCCTATGAAAAAGGATCAAGCTAGCAACCAGGGCAACTGATGCTTTCATTTTCCCACACGACGCCAAAAACATGGGAGACATCAGGAACAGGAGCGAAGGGACATGTCAAGTCACCAGTTCCCTTTCATGAACACTCCTTCCGAACCCTTCAGCCCTCGGTCGATTTCCCTCTGATTCCTGCTAACCTTCCCGCTCATTCCAATCCTCTGCAGCCCCTACCCAGCCTTCCTCATCCCTTCCTGCCTGCTACTCACAAATTCCCAACCACTCCTCCCACATTTTCCTCTGTTCCCCCTCCCCTTCCTTCCATCCTACATCATTCTCCACTCCATTCCGAACTCAATCCTCATCCGCAATCCTGCAGGCTTCCAAGCCGCCCATCGGTCTCCCGCGAGCTGCCCCCGCAGTCCGGGCCCGCGTCCTCCGTGCCCCTCGCTCCCACGCCTCTTCCCGACTCGGTTCCTTCCCAACGGCACCCGACCTCCCCGCCCCCCGACCGCTCCCGTCCGAGCCTCTCGTTTCTGACCCCTCCATCCGCACGGCTCTGGGCTTGACCACTCCTCCACGGCCGCCCGAGGGCCGATCCCGAGAAAGGACGAGGCGGCACCCTCCGCCCCGCACCCCTAGGCCCATTACCGGCCCCGCTGCAGCTGCCTCCTCCCGTGATGGTCTCTGCCGCCCCCGCTGCCGCCGCCGCCCTAGCCCGGGTGGGAAGGAGGGAGGAGCGAGCGAGTCCCGGGCCCCGCGGCGACGGCCGGGGAGCTCCCAGGGCGGCAGGGCGGGGAGGGAGGGCGGTGGGCAGCCCAGCCGGCAGGCAGAGAGGGCCGGGCGGCTCCGGCAACTCGGGCGCCCCCGGCAGCAGACACCCAGAAACGCCCCGACTGCGGCTAACAATAGGCTCCGGCCGCAGCGCACTGGCTCTTATAGGCGCCGGCACGTCCTGACCGAGACCCGGGGCTGGCTGGGAAATGGAGTCTACGTGCCGGCTCCACACCCAGCAGCATGCCGGGAGTTGTAGGCGGTGACTGCTGCAAAGCCGAAGCCGGCTGGCAAACCGGCTCCGGAGGCGGCAGCTCTGCTGCAACCTTTTAGTCGGGAAAGAGAGGAGACGCTCAGTTACAGATCTTAAAAAAACGAATTCTCCTCCAAAGCTCCCTTTTCCTTTCGCCAGTACCACACGCCATTAGGAACATGATCCCACCTTCTCCTCGCTCATGGGGTGTTAGTCTTCAGCAATATGACTTATTGCAGCCTGCCCAAGTTATAAAGAATCAAGCAATATCTTGAGTTATCTACTTATATGAGGAACTGCTTTGAGTGTTTTCTTCAAAAACGAAACAAAACAAAATTGCTGCAGGGCGCGGTGGCTCACGCCTGTAATCCCAGCACTTTGGGAGGCAGAGGCGGGCGGATCACGAGGTCAGGAGATCAAAACCATCCTGGCTAACACGGTGAAACCCCGTCTCTACTAAAAAATACAATTAGCCGGACGTGGTGGCCGGCGCCTGTAGTCCCAGCTACTCGGGAGGCTGAGGCAGGAGAATGGCGTGAATCCGACATCGCGCCACTGCACTCGAAACTGGGCCAAAGAGCAAAGACTCCCTCTCAAAAACAAACAAAAAATTGCCATGATCTCAAGTTTGCAAACTGATTTATTTATTTAAATAGAAAAGGGGTTTTCGCCATGTTGCCCAGGTTGGTCTTGCACTCCTGGGCCCAAGCGATCTGCCCGCCTCGGCTTCCCAAAGTGCTGGGATGATACGCATGAGCCACCCTGCCCTTCCGCAACCTATTTTTAAGAAAGGGCACCGGTCGCGGTGGCCTATGCCTGTAATCCCAGCACTTTGGGAGGCCGAGGCAGGCGGGTCATGAGGTCAGGAGTTCGAGACCAGCCTGACCAACATGGTGAAACCCCGTCTCTACTAAAAATACAAAAATTAGTCGAGGGTGGTGGCAAGTGCCTTTAATCCCAGCTACTCGAGAGGCCGAGCCAGGAGAATGGCTTGAACCCGGGAGGCGGAGGTTGCAGTGAGCTGAGACTGCGCCATTGTCCTCCAGCCTGGGCAACAAGAGCGAAACTCCGTCTCAAAAAAAAAAAAAAAGAAAAGAAAAGAAAAAAAAGAAAAGGGAAAACCAAGATTAAAAAGTCAAAAGTTGTATGTGATTTGCCAAAGACACATTGTCTTGGTTTCTTCTCTGTTGTCTTTCCCTTGAACTATAAGGCTGGGCAAGCTCTAGCTGCATTCTCTTGTCCCCCGCCCCCCACCCGGCCCCCTCATTTTGTTCTGTCATCTTGTTTGCTTCTACTTTCCCCCTTCCATACTCTGCTTGAATACACTGGCCTCATTGCAGTTCCTTCAACAGGGCAATCATTCTCTTACCTCAGGGCCTTTTGTCTGGCTTCCACCAGCTAGCCACATACTTACTCCCTCACGTAATAACTGCTCAAATGTTCCCATATCTGAGATTTTCCCTAACTATATTTCTTTCTCCCTGCATTAAGAGACAGGATCCCATTCTGTCACCCAGGCTGGAGTGCAGTGGCGCGATCATGGCTCACAGCAGCCTCAAACTCCCGGGCACAAATGCCTAACCATATTTCTAAAATGGTGCTTCTCCTTAGTTTCTATCCCTGTGCCTTATATTTCTTGTTAGCATCCACCTGATGTATTTGTTTTTGTCTTGTCTCACTTGACTAAATTTGGTGAGAGCAAGGAATTGTTTTTGTTTACTGTATCCTCAGCACACAGTACAAAGCCTATAGTTGACATTTAAGAGCATGATAGATATTTATTGGATAGATTGATGGACGGCAAGATTTAAACTCAGGTTAGGCTGATTCCAAAACCTGGTGCATTTTTCACTGCAACCAAGAAACTATGAAGCCAGATCCACTAGCTACCAAGCCATCTCAGCTTTAGAATTGAGAGGTTGGATGGCTTGCGAAAAAATGCTAAGAATTTCGGTTCTCTCCCCTAGGTGACATCAGAGACTCCAAGAAGCTAGGACACTACACTGCAAAATAAAAAAGCAGCAGATCAGAAAAAAGCAATTTTTTGGTAACATGCACTTATCATCTCCCTCTCTGCTGAAATTTAGATGCAATATAACGAGTGATCAAGACCATGGATCCTGGAGCCAGACTGCCTGAATATAAACCCCACTTCCTCTACTTACTAGTGGCATGACCCCGGGCAAGGGACATAAGTTTTCTGCCTTAGCTTCCTCATTTGCAAGACGGGGATGATGATGTCTATCTCATTGGGTTTTGTGAAGATTAACGGCTGATACATTGGAAAATGTGTTTACAACAGTCAGTGCTGTGTAAATGTTAGCTATTTTTAATCATAAGCTTTCTATTCAGTTGTGTAGAAGGTTTGGTTCATGATCCCATTCTTCCTGTACATACAGAAGACAAAAGGGAAGAGAAAACTATTCTAGACCACTCTATAAAATCAGTAGGCTAACAAAAAACCAGCCTAATGCCCATGTTGAGGATGCTAAAAAAAAGTGTTCTAGCAGTCATGGAAATTCATCAGGGCACCATCAGCCCCAGTGACCAATGCATTAACCTCAATTGGTTAATGCCACCAAACTAAAAGATAGCCAAACCAAGGCTAGCACATCCTTTGAGAAGACAGCAGAATTCAATTTGGGAATAAGCTCTTGATCAGTTAAAAGATCATCTGGACCAGGCATGGTGGCTCACACCAGTAATCCCAGCATTTTAGGAGGCTGAGGAGGGAAGATTGCTCGAGCCCAGGAGTTTGAGACCAGCCTGGACAACATGGAGGGAGACTCTGTCTCAAGAAATTTTTAAAAATTAGCCAGGTGCAGTGGCATGCACCTGTGATCCCATTTACTTGGGAGACTGAGGTGGGAGAATCACTTGAGAACAGGAGGTCAAGACTGCAGTGACAGCTGTGTTCATGCCACTGCACTCCAGCCTGAGTGACAGAACAAGACCCTCCCCCCTCTCTTTTTTAATTAAAAAAATGTAATAAAATAGAGACTGGGGTTCTCCCTGTGTTGCCCAGGCTGGTCTCGAACTCCTGTGCTCAAGCAATCCGCCAGCCTCAGCCTCCCCAAGTGCTGGGATTATAGGCCTGAGCCACCACACCTGGCAGAGACTCTGTCACTAAAAATAAAAATAACGGGCTGGGTGTGCTGGCTCAGGCCTGTAATCCCAGCACTTGGGGAAGCCAAGGCGGGTAGATCACTTGACACCAGTTCAAGACCAGCCTGGCCAACATGGCGAAACCCCGTCTCTACTGAAAATAGCTGGGCATGGTGGCACATGCCTGTAATCCCAGCTACTTGGAAGGTTGAGGCATGAGAATCACTTGAACCCAGGAAGAAAGAGGTTGCAGTGAGCCGAGATCGCGCCACTGAACTTCAGCCTGGACAACGGAACGAGACTCTATCTTAAAAAAAAAAAAAAAAATCATGTCCTGAGCAGTGTTTTCTTTTCTTTCTTTCTTTTTTTTTTTCCTAGTAGAGACAAGGGTCTCACGTTGCCCAGGCTGGTCTTGGACTCCTGGGTTCAAACAATCCTCCTGCCTTGGCCTCCCAAAGTGCTAGGATTACAGGCATGAGCCACCACACCTGACCCTGGGAAGTGTTTTATACTTTGGTCTTTCAGCTATGTCTGTGTGTGAAGGTGATCTTATAGTCAGTAGTATCCTCAGATTATTGAGCTAATAAACAGGTGTATAGTATTCAGTATAAACTGTTTCACACTCATAATCCCTTTAAAACTCTCAAATAACCCTATGAATTATGTATTACCTCCTTTTTAATACTTAATTCATAGGGTTAAGATGATAAAATTGAGGCTTGAAAGATTACTCTGTCCAAAGTCATATCCAGGAAGAGAAGGATCTGGGATTTGAATGCAGGTCTATCTGACACCAAAGTATATACTGTATCAACTACCTCTTACCACCAAAAGATAAACAAGAACACACTCCCCAGAGAGGTGACGATAAATAGGACAGAGTATATAATATGTCGACATTCTTAGAGAAAAAGAGTTAAAATAAAAATCTAAGGCATTGTATTTGTTTTCTGAAAAGGAATCTGTAGACTTAGCCCTAAAGTTGTATGTTACTTCACTAATTTACATTTAATTATATTCCAGATGGAGAGAGACAGGCACTTCTGTGACTAATTCCACACTAACAAAAAGAGAACAGTATGTGTAAATCTGAGAAAAAGAGTGCCACAGCAAACTGAAAGCACAAACACCAAAGAAGTCATATGCGCCACTGCACTCCAGCCTGGACGACAAAAGTGAAACTCTGTCCTCCCCGCACACAAAAAAAGGAAAAGAAAACAAGAATCTGCATTAATTAAAATGTGCACCTCATCTTAAACAAATCTAACATATGAAAACAGAGATTCACATAATAGGTAAACCAGTTATAACTCATGTCCCAAAATAGTCTATCAGTAAAAAATAGTACAATAAGACAACACCACAATAATATTATTTATTTTTATTTTTATTTTTTTGAGATGGAGTCTCACCCTGTTGCCCAGGCTGGAGTGCAGTGGCGCAATCTCGGCTCACTGCAAGCTCCACCTCCCGGGTTCAAGCAATTCTCCTGCCTCAGCCTCCCGAGTAGCTGGGACTACAGGTGCCCACCACCACGCCCAGCTATTTTTTTTGTATTTTTATTAGAGACAGGGTATCACTGTGTTAGCCAGAATGGTATCGATCTCCTGACCTCGTGATCCGCCCGCCTCGGCCTCCCAAAGTGCTGGGATTACAGGTGTGAGCCACAGCGCTCGGCCTATAATACCATTTTAAATAGCAAGTTCCCTTATAATTGATATTAATCCAATTGAAAACTTTAATTCATATGCAACTTTTCAGTGTCTGAATTTGAAAATGCAAATGCTAAACCTACTTGAAATTTTCGGCCAGGCACGGTGGCTCACGCCTGTAATCCCAGCACTTTGGGAGGCCGAGGTGGGTGGATCACAAGGTCAGGAGTTCGAGACCAGCCTGGCCAATATGGTGAAACCCTGTCTCTACTAAAAATACAAAAATGAGCCAACCATGATGGTGGGCCCCTGTAATCTCAGCTACTTGGGAGTCTGAGGCAGGAGAATCACTTGAACCCGGGAGGCGGAGGTTGCAGTAAGCTGAGATCGTACCATTGCACTCCAGCCTGAGCGACAGAGCAAGACTCCGTCTCCAGAAAAAAAAAAAAAAGAAATTTTCAAGCAAGATAGATTTTAGCTTAGGCCTATGTTCACAAGGAACATTACAGGGGAAATGCTGTAGAGAATGTGTGAAGAAATACGTGAAAAGAAGGAAGAAGTGGAAATAGATGAAAGTTCAAGGTTGAAGATAAAATACAAGGTCACTAAAGAAGCAGGAAGGAGAAATAAAGTATGCAGAAAAAACAGTGCTGGTGGCGTTACTCCCATGTCACAAAGGGCATCTTTCCCAACTCACTCCATTTTGCAGTGGTAGGATATTCTTCCTCATCTAAGTTTTGGAGTTGGTATAATGAAACAAAAATTAATCACAAACTAAAAGTAAGCATTCTAGCAGGGAAAGCCTTAACTCACAACTAAGAAAATAGAGCATTTACAGGAGAAGCAGAATGGCGTAGGATTATTCCTAATGAAACAGTATATAGGCTGGGTGTGGTGGCTCATGCCTATAATCCCAGTACTTTGGAAGGCCAAGGTGGGAGGCTCGCTTGAAGCCAGGAGTTCAGATTAGCAAGGGCCACATGGTAAGATCCTGTTTCTACAAAAAATAAAAATTAGGGCTGGGCACAGTGGTACATTCCTGTAATCCCAGCACTTTGGATGGGCTGAGGTAGGAGAATTGCTTGAGCCCAGGAGGTCAAGGCTGCAGCGAGCTGTGATGGTGCCACTGCCTTCCAGCCTAGGCAACAAAGTGAGATCCTGCCTCAAACAAAACAAAACAAATTAGCTGGGTGTGGTGGCATGTGCCTGTAGTCCTACCTACTCCGGAGACTGAGGTGAGAGGATCACTTGAGCCCAGGAGTTCAAGGCTGCAGTATGCTATGATCACACCACAGCCTGGACAACAGAGGAGGACCCTGTCTCTTAAAAATAAAAACAAAAAAAGAAGCTAAGAAAGAAAGAAAGGCTGGGCGCAGTGGCTCATGCCTGTAATCCCAACACTTTGGGAGGTCAAGACTGGTGGATCACTTGAGGTCAGAAGTTTGAGACCAGCTTGGCCAACCTGGTGAAACCCTGTCTCTACTAAAAATATAAAAATTAGCCGGGTGTGGTGGCACATACCTGTAATCCCAGCTACTCAGGAGGCTGAGGCAGGAGGATCGCTTGAATCCAGGAGGCAGAGGTTGGAGTGAGCCGAGGTCGCGCCACTGCACTCCAGCCTGGGTGACAGAGACTCTGTCTCAAAAAAAAAAAAAAGGAAAAAAAGAAAAAAAAAGAAATATATATAAATGAGGCAGCTGGGTGGGACAATCATGCCATTCCCAGTGAGACTGGAGTTCTCATAAGACCCATGGGGGTCATAACAGATCAAATTCCTGTAGAGGAACCATCCGCGACCAAAACAGCAGACCAATGACTCAGGAAAATGATAAAATGGTTCAATTTCAGTTCTCCAGTCTCCAAAAATTTGGAATTCTTAGGTTTGGCCAGAGAAAAAAGCTACAAGAGGGAGAAGCTCAATCCTGACTTCAAACATTTGGACTCTAAATTGCTTTCAAGACTGAATGCCGAAGTTCTGTTCAGCCCTTCATGGTGATTTGCAAGACAGTTCAAATCTCTGCAGTAACCCTATATAAAACACTTTCTCAGAATATCTGGGGATACACAGGATTTTGAGAACACTCCTCCATTATGCATACATTAGAAAGGGTTGGTGCCATTATCCCACACCTTCTTTACTTGCCAAGCTTCCCGCAGAACCTCCAACTCAGAGATCATACTCTGCCCTCACAACATACCCAGTACCTGGACATCCAGGAATCAGAACTTCTGCCCCTTCATGTGGACCTTACTTTTTTGTCACGTCTTGGGTTGTCTTTTAAAAAAAATTTTTTTTAAATAGAGTTTGTTTTTCTCTCTGTTTCTCTCGTACAGGCTGGAGTGCAGTGGTGCAACCTTGGCTCACTGCAACCTCCGCCTCCTGGGTTCAAGCAATTCTTGTGATTCAGCCTCCAGAGTAGCTGGGATTACAGGCATGCGCCACCACACCTGGCTAATTATTTTTTTGTATTTTTAGCAGAGACAGGGTTTCAGCATGTTGGCCAGGTTGATCTTGAACTCCTGACTTCAGGTGATCTGCCTGCCTCAGCCTCCCAAAGCACTAGGATTACAGGCGTGAGCCACCGCGCCTGGTCCCGTTTCCTCCCTTTATATGGCTTTTTAAATAAATCACTTATGTTCTCACTGGG
Organism: Rhinopithecus bieti; assembly: GCF_001698545.2. Classification (NCBI taxonomy): domain Eukaryota; kingdom Metazoa; phylum Chordata; class Mammalia; order Primates; family Cercopithecidae; genus Rhinopithecus; species Rhinopithecus bieti. The sequence goes on along the minus strand of NW_016823424.1, from coordinate 2,394,065 downwards.
CCATAACACTGTACAGTCAATCTTATTACTCAACGGCCACATTTCAGGTAGTGACTACTCAATCCTTAGAGTCCTGCAATGACTCCCCTCCCCTTTTATTAATATTTCCCAATAACTCCCTTTTCATTATCAATTAGGCTGGGCGCAGTGGCTCATGCCTGTAATCCCAACACTTTGGGAGGTCAAGGCTGGTGGATCACTTGAGGTCAGAAGTTTGAGACCAGCTTGGCCAACCCAGTGAAACCCCATCTCTACTAAAAATATAAAAGTTAGCCGGGCTATACAGCAGCTTTTTCTACATGGAACCTATTATACTTCAAGGGAGTACAGGCAATGGTAAGTCAAACAGGATGCTATGCCAATTCTCTAAAGGGCCTAGGCTGGTATGGTGGGTGGCTCACACTTATAATCCCAGCATTTTGGGAGGCTGAGGCAGGAGGATGCTTGAGCCCAGGAGGTCAAGACCAGCATGGGCAATATAGGGAGACCTTGTCTCTACAAAAACATACAAAATTAGCCAAGTGTGGTGGCACACACCTGTAGCCCCAGCTACTTGGGAGGCTAAGGTGGGAGGATCGCTTGAGCCTGGGAGGCAGAGGCTGCAATGAGCTGCGATGGTGCCACTGCGCTCCAGCCTGGGTGACACGCACACACACAAAAACGATGCATGTTCAAATATATGTGACCTAAATGGCATCCATACAGAATAACTGGTTTTTAAAAAGAATGATGTAGAACTAAAAATTCTAATATAGTAAGATATTCAAGATATGCTAAACACAAAAATCAAATTGCAGGTCATTAGCATAACATGAGCCCATCTGAGTGTCTGTGTGTGTGTGTGTGTGTGTGTGTGTGTGTGTGCGCGCGCGCGCATGTGATGGGGGAAATTCTTTGCAATGATTACCTCTACAGAGTGGGACTAAGAGGTAAGGGGGTAAAGTTATATACTATTCTTTATAGTTTGAATTTAACATTTTGTGTATTACTTTCATAATGAAAAAGCTAGTATAAAATTTTCATTTAATTGAAAGCATTATTAGTGAACATATGCAATGTTTTAAAGCAAACTGAATAATTACAATGTTCTATCACTATGCCAGTTCTTACCAATTATACATCACTGGCACAATAAAACTTTTGTAGCTAAAGAAAGCCTAAGAGATTTTCTGGTAAATTTAAGGATCTATAATTACAAAGTTGTATAAGTTCATTTCCATAAATTGAAGACTACTCTAAAAAACCCTGACTTCAGGTAAAAATAGTTAAGTGCAATTTATAGTCAATATATTAATGAAGGCCAGGCATGGTGGCTCATTCCTGTAATCTCAACACTTTGGGAGGCCAAGGCAGGAGGACTGCTTGAGGCCAGGAGTTCAAGACCAGCTTGGGCAACAAGATAAGACCCTGTCTCTACAGAAAAAAAAAAAAAACATTAGCAGGGCTTCGTGGTGTGTGCCTGTAATCCTAGCTACTTGGGAGGCTGAGGCAGGAGGATCACTTGAGCCTGGGAGTTTGAGGCTGCAGTGAGCTATAACTGTGGCACTGCACTCCAGCCTGGGTGACAGAGGGAGATACAATTCTTGTTTTGTTTTCTTTGAGATGGGGGTCTCACTTCATCACTTAGGCTATAAGTGCAGTGGCATGATCACAGCTCACTGCAGCCTCCAACCCTGGGCTCAAGTAATCACTGCCATGCCTGGCTAATTTTTTTAACTTTTTGTAGAGATGGGGGGGGGTCTCACTTTGCTGCCCAGGCTGATCTTGAACTCCTGACCTGGCCCAAAGTGATCCTCCCATTTTGGCCTCCCAAAGTGCTGGGCTTACAGGCATGAACAACTGTGCCTTATCTATATATATAATTTTATGCATCATTTGCAGTAAGAGTCACAAATGCACAGATTTGGAAGAAACCTTAAAAGTCACCTAGCCTTGGGCCAGGTGCGGTGGCTCAAGTCTGTAATCCTAGCACTTTGGGAGGCCGAGGTCGGTGGATCACAAGGTTAGGAGTTCAAGACCAGCCTGGCCAACATAGTAAAACCCCATCTCTACCAAAAAGAGAAAAATTAGCCTGGCATGATGGTCTGCACCTGTAGTCCCAGCTACTTAGGAGACTGAGGCAGGAGAATCGCTTGAACCCGGGAGGCGGAGGTTGCAGTGAGCCGAGATCGGGCCATTTAACTCTAGCCTGGGCAACAGAGTGAGACTCTGTCTCAAAACAAAAAAGTCACCCAGTCTTGGCCAGGCACGGTGGCTCACACCTGTACTCCTAGCACTTTGGAAGATGAGACAGGAGGATCACTTGAGCCCAGGAGTTCAAGACCAGCCTGGCAGGCAACATAGTGAGACCTCATTTATATATTTTATTTTATTTCATTAAAAAAAAATTTTTGTTTCGAGACAGAGTCTTGCTCTATCACCCAGGCTGGAGTGCAGCAGCCTGATCTCAGCTCATTGCAATCCTACCCCCCAGGTTTAAGCAATTCTCATGTCTTAGACTCCCAAGTAGCTGGAATTACAGGTGTGTGCCACCATGCCTGGCTAATTTTGTATTTTTAGTAGAGACGGGGTTTCACCATGTTGGCCAGGCTGGTCTCGATCTTCTGGCCTCAAGTGATCTGCCTGCCTCGGCCTCCCAAAGTGTTGGGATTACAGGCATGAGCCACCGTACCCAGCTTCATTTCTATATTAAAAAAAAAAAAAAAAAAAAAAAGGCATCTAGTCCAACTTTCCTATCCAAACACCTAGACATACAATAAATAAATAAATAAATAAATAAATAAAAACCAATAGCAGCCTGCTGAGGAAAGAACTGAAGTTGAGAACCAGTACTAGGAATATATAAGACAACCAGAAATGTCTCCTCCTCAAAATGGAGACATCTGGTAATCATTCACTAAAAAGCATTTGGGCGTAATATAACAAGTTGCTCAGGTCAGTTTTAAACAAGTCATTGACTTAATTTTCTGGTTTCAAAGTTTTCAATTTGTTTCAAACCAAGAGAAATTAGACTATGATGCAGATTGAGTTTAATGAACAAAAATCTCTGTATAAAAAACATTTAAACCTTATCAAATGCTTTAAACACACACACACACACACACACACACACACACACACACAAATCCAAATCCAATACACGATCTTAGAACATTATCTTTGTTTACCTCAACATAACCTGTAAAAAGTATTTCCAGATAAAACTTTACAAGTGAAGAAAGAAAACCCATGATGTTACACTTACACACACACACACACACAATCATTCTTACGGAAGAACAAAAACGTGGTAAGAGTGTGAACAGGAAGGGAATGCATCTTTTTTTGTACAGCTTATATTAAAAACACAGCATGAGTAAAATAACTTCCTATACCAAGAGAAGATGCAGAGAGAGGAAACAGAAAGCAGGGATGAGACTAACTCATTAATAGTTTGAGAATGTCATTCAAGAACAGTAAATTTGGGGAGTGACAGATAATCCCCAGTTGTCACCACCTCAAATTCTTTGATTCCGATAACTAATGACAATTAAAAAGCATCTATGTGTTCATTTTTTGTAGGTCTTGATTTGTTCATCATTATTTAGGTGTGCTTTGTCTCTTTCAGTGGTTAATTCCTCAGTTCATACTCAGTGTTATGTCCTAGTTACCAGAAGGGCCACAGTAATAAGCGAAGTGAACACAGGTTATAAAGGGTGGCACTGGTGGTATGAGAAGGTGAATAAGGAGGGCCAGATTGCCTGGTTTGGATTTCAGCATCACTGCCTGCCAGCTCCTAGCACCTAGCAAGCTACTTAGCCACTGTGTGTCTCCATTTCCTCATCTTCGGTTGGGGGTCACTATAGCACCTACTTCAGATAGTGTGATTAGGGGGTTAAACAAGATGGTCATTCAAAAAATTTATCACACTGCCTGGTCAATAGATGTTAGCTGAAAATATTAGTTGTGGTATTACAGGGGAACCAAAAGGAAAATTCTGTCTCTGTATTTCTCCGCACTGATAAAGTTTTCAGGGACAAACTATGGCAAAAAGCAGAGATACTAGTACATTTGAGACCAGTACAAAGAGATTGAAGACCTAGTCTTATGAATATAGATACCCATTTTTATATAAGAAAAAAATTACATGGCTCCATATCACAAAATTTAAGATCTTCCTGTTAAACATCACACAATTCCCATCATCATTATGCTCTACATACACTCTAAATTATGTAGAGTTTCTACTGATATTCCACAACAACAAGGTCCAGAAATTTTAACTAAGAAACAGCTGCAGAACTGCATGTTGGACAGTAATCTGTGTGTGCCACAGAGCTTGGGCCAACACAAAGGGCCAGGATTCTGCCTCCATGGCCTGGACTCCTCCACACATAGTCAGATGAGTCAGGTTCTTGCAGACCTTCAAATCTCCATTCATATCCCCCTTTGAGAGAGCCATTTTCAGAGGTGAAGGAAGCAGCAGCCACTGGGCATGAAAACACCGCACTCCTACTTCAGTATAATATGATAGCTATCATTGGTTTCTGCTGTTAAAAAGAGAGAGAGAGAGAGAGAGAATCATCTTTAGTCACCTCCAAAACATGGCAGGAGAAACAAAGTATGGTAAGATTCTTGTGAGAAGGGGAAAAAAGGGAGGTGGAGGTTGCAGTGAGCGCAGATCACGCCATTGCACTCTAGCTTGGGCAACAAGAGTGAAATGCCGTCTTAAAAAAAAAAAAAAAAAAGAGAGAAAGGGGAAAAAAAAGAGCAGGACAAACAGCAGCATACTTACTCATTAGCACAGATTCCTTATAATAAATATGCATTACAAAAACAACATGCCTCAATTTCCTCCTCTGCAATGGCAGATGAAAGAGAATGGCAAAAAGCCGGGCCAGGCACGGTGGCTCATGCCTGTAATCCCAGCACTGTGGGAGGCCGAGGTGGGTGGATTGCTTGAGGTCAGGAGTTCGAGACCAGCCTGGCCAACATGGTGAAACCCCGTCTCTACTAAAAATACAAAAATTAGCCAGACAAGGTGGCATGTGCCTGTAATCCCAGTTGCTTGGGAGGCTGAGGGAGGAGAATCACTTGAACTCGGGAGGTGAAGGTTGCAGTGAGCCGAGATCGTGCCACTGCACTCCAGCCTGGGTAACAGATCAAAACTCTGTCTCAAAAGAAAAAAAAAAGCCGACTTACAAAAAGGAACAATCTCTAATACTGTCACTTTCTTTACCCAAATATGGTTACTCTCCCTATCTCTCCTCAAAGAAGTATGTACTTTGCCTAGTAGTAGTAAAGCTGTTAATCTACTTAGAGAAAGACGTTTGTCTTACTGTTACCTTTCATTGTGTCCAGAATAAAACATGCTTCTTCCTGAAAGTTCTGTATCATCTGAAAAAAGCAAGAAAATGTGTGACTATTTAAATGAAAAATAACCCCTGTATATTCCTGTGTCCCTAAGGACTACATCCAGCGGGGTTTAGATGGGAGGCTTTACAGGTCACAAATAATGTATTTCTTGAATATCTAGGATCGTAAAAGTTTTTTCCTCCCCTCCCCTGTTTGGTTTTTAAATATTAAAAAACTAAGCAGATTAGAACAGTTGTCTTAAAGCCTGGTATGCATTTCCCTGGGTTAACCCCAACACTCGCCAAGGAGCACACAGACACTAATATATGCATACAGGAGAACTGACTTCCATGTCTTCAACTCCCATATGTGCTCCTTCCTAAAACCTCTTTAATTTTCCTTCCTCACTTTCCCTTCTCAAACTCCCTTCTCCCATTTTACAAGATAAAGGCATGAGTTTCACCCTCCCAGGATCCTAATAAGGTGCTCTGGCCCATGATGTGAAAGCTTCAGGTGGCAACGTGGAATAGCAAAGGTGAACTCTAATATTAAACTGGGCAACAGACCCTTTTATGAGCCACATGGTTTCTAACTCTTTCCTTTCACCAGAATTAAAGAGTAACCTAATCACAAAATTGTCATGTGATAAAGGATTCAAAATGATTTTTTGATAATATCACTATGTAATTGCTGGTATATAATTCTGAAGTATAATCTAATGACATCATTACAAAATTCCATCCATTCCTATCTATCAATTTATGTGACTCAAGTCCCTCAGCATTTATATCTAGAGGTAAAAAACAGAATGGAATTGATGCTGAAATCCTATGTCATTCTAGCAATCAATAGGCAGTATTCACCTACAAAGGAAATAATTAGGTGCAAAGGTACGACTAGGGATTGAAACAATTTCATCCAACTCATTCATAGATATACCTGTAATAATATTTTCTTTAATTTTCTTTTTTGGCCGGGCACGGTGGCTCA
>NW_016823424.1:2379520-2387322 GCF_001698545.2 Rhinopithecus bieti | reverse complement strand
TTTTTTTTTTTTTTTTTTTTTGAGACGGAGTTTCACTCTTGGAGTGCAATGGCCCCATCTCGGCTCACCACAACCTCCACCTCCTGGGTTGAAGGGATCCTCCTGCCTCAGCCTCCTGGGTAGCAGGGATTACAAGCACGTGCCACCACCCCCAACTAATTTTGTATTTTCAGTAGAGACGGGGTTTCTCCATGTTGGCCAGGCTGGTTTCAAACTCCCGACCTCAGGTGATCCGCCTGCCTCGGCCTCCCAAAGTGCTGGGATTACAGGCATAAGCCACTGAGCCTGGCCTTTTTTTTTTGGATGGAGTCTCGCTCTGTCACCCAGGCTAGAGTGTGGTGGCACAGTCTCGGCTCACTGCAATCTCTGCCTCTCAGGTTCAAGCAATTCTCTGCCTCAGCCTCCCAAGTAGCTGGGATTACAGGCACCTGCCACCATGCCCAGCTAATTTTTGTATTTTTAGTAGAGATGGGGTTTCACCATCTTGGCTAGGATGGTCTTGAACTTCTGACCTTGTGATCCACCTGTCTCAGCCTCCCAAAGTGCTGGGATTACAGGCACAAGTCACTGCACCTGGCCGGCCCTCTTAATGTTTAATAATTACTTATTAAAACATGTAGCATATTTACCTTATTTTAATCAACTGTATAATTATGATGATTCCATTCATAATTTTAAATTTTATTTAAAACTTTGTTTCAAACAAATATAGTAGGATAATCAATAAAAGATGTTTGTGCATAAAAATATGTTACGGTAAGATGGCCAGGCGTGGTGGCTCACATCTGTAATCCCAGCACTTTGGCAGGCTGAGGCGGGTTGATCACTTAGGCCAGGAGTTCGAGACCAGACTGGCCACATGGTGAAACCCAGCCTCTACTAAAAATACAAAAATTAGCCGGGTGTGGTGGTGGATGCCTGTAATACCAGCTACTTGGGAGGCTGAGGCAGGAGAATCGTTTGAACCTCGGAGGCAGAGGTTGCAATGAGCTGAGATCACACCACCGAACAACAGCCTGGGTGACAAAGTGAGAGTCTGTCTCAAAAAAAAAAAGTTACAGTAAGATAAAATTCAATGGGGGAAGTAAATGAAAATAATAGTTCAAGGAAACAGAGGAATAGTACAAGAATTCTAACTTAAAGGAAAGCACAGTCGTGTTTTGTTTTTTTTTAATGGATGGTGGTGGTATTAAATCATTTTTGCACTAAGATTACATGGGATGCAATTAGAATAATGATGTAACCATTTCACTTAGAAATGTCATTATATATGCCCAGAAATGACATCTTTTACAACTATTTAAACTTTAACAAAAAATTTTAAGTCAACCTAAAAATGTGCATGGGAATATGTGGTTTTTAAAATATTTCAGGGCGGGGCGTGGTGGCTCACATCTGTAATCCCACCATTTTGGGAGGCCGAGGCGGGCAGATCACTTGAGGTCAGGAGTTTGAGACCAGCCTGGCCAACATGGCAAAACCCCATCTCTACTAAAAATACATAAATTAGCTGGGCGTGGTGGCACGCGCCTATAATTCCCACTATCCGGGAGGCTGAAGGAGGAGAATCACTTGAACCCAGGAGGCGGAGGTTACAGTGAGCTGAGATTGGGCCATTGCACTCCGGCCTGGGCAACAGAGAGAGACTGTTTAAAAAAAAAATTAGGAGGAAAGTAAGCAAAAAAGTATGAAACCCTCCGATCTAGAAAACAGAACACTCTGCCCCAGGAGAACTGCTCTTGCTCCATGTGCTGACAAATTAACCATCATCTGGTAATTTCAACTGTACTGAAAAATCTACCTCATCACTGATGAGCACATGAATTCCTGTTGGCCCCTGCTTGTAAATCTGGCTGATCTGGCAAGGGGAAATGCTGAAAAGCTGAGCAATTTTTTCTGTCAATTCAACAGCGGTCAGTTCTTCTAGATAGATAGCATGGTAAACTGCAAAAGGGAGAGAGCAACAGGAGTCAGTACAAAGGTTGTCCACTCTTACACATAACTTGATCACTAGGAATGTCCACTTTTCTGAAGGACTCAGAAATCAGACTGCCTGTTCAAACCCTGGCTCAACCACTTGCAGCTGTGTGACCTAGGGCACGTTATCTAACATCCCTAGGCTTCATTTTTCTCGCGTAAATACTAGAGATAACAGTAAAATCCTCCGCAAAGAGGAGATACTAGTTGTAAATAGCACCTGGCTGGGCATGGTGCCAGCCATTTGTCCCAGCAATTTGGGAGGCTGAGGCAGGGAGATCACTTGAGCCCAGGAGTTCAAGACCAGCCTAGGCAACATAGGGAGATCCCATCTCTACAATAAATAAAACAATTAGGTAGACGTGGGGTGCACACCTATAGTTCTAGTTACTCGGGAGGCTGACGGGAGAGAATCACTTGAGCCCAGGTGGTCAAGGTTGTAATGAGTCATGATTGCACCACAGTACTTTAGCCTGGGTAACTGAGTGAGACTCTGTCGCAAAAAAAAAAAAAAAAAAAGCTGGGCGCGGTGGCTCAAGCCTGTAATCCCAGCACTTTGGGAGGCCGAGGCGGGCGGATCACGAGGTCAGGAGATCAAGACCATCCTGGCTAACCCAGTGAAACCCCATTTCTACTAAAAAATACAAAAAACTAGCCGGGCGAGGTGGCAGGCGCCTGTAGTCCCAGCTACTTGGGAGGCTGAGGCAGGAGAATGGCATGAACCCGGGAGGCGGAGCTTGCAGTGAGCCGAGATCGCGCCACTCACTCCAGCCTGGGTGACAGAGCGAGACTCTGTCTCAAAAAAAAAAAAAAAAAGCACCTGCCATATATTAGGAGCTCAATAAATGCTAGTGATTATTGTTACTTCTAGCAAATGCTAAATCTGCTGTTTGATAGTTTCCCATCATACATGCCCATAAGTTACCTCTTCACCTTTCTTCATATCTGTCCTGGTGTGTCCAGAACAACCTACCGAAGAAAGTGCCATTTGAGTCTCCATCCTCGTGCTTCTGCTGCTGTTGCTGCTGCTGTTGTTGCTGCTCCCTCAACTGCAGTGACTCCTGACAAACATAAATGGTTAACCTTGGACGCACCATCCTAAGGGGAGGAAAAAGGCTAATTAGTCTTACATTCTTTACGGTAAGCACAATAAAAAGGGAGAAATTGTGTTTCTACATTAATCATATAGAGCAGATGAAAACTGGAAGCTCATTGGCCAAATGCAATTAATTTGCTATGTTTTATTAGTTCCCCAGTGGTAAGGGTTTTTTTTTCCTTAAGTGGAATTAGTTCCAATATGAGACATCATATAAACCTCTGAGCTTTTGGCTTTTCCTGAAGATCTAGCAATCTTAAGCCCGCATTCTCACATGCTGTTCTTCTTACATAATGCATATATTCTTCACTATACCCCAGTCTTGACTGCCATTCATTTACATTACCTGTATGTCCTCTATAGTCATTTGAGTTTGTGGCCTTTGGTGTAAAAGTTACACATAGTCAAAATATAAAAGCCTTATGTCTTTTTGGGTCAGGTTCAAGATATACTTCTTACTAAAAAGTACCAACACAGTAAACTAGATCATCTTATTTCTCTCATTACCTTCTCCTAGCCTAAGTCCTTTTTCTGCTCTTCTTAGAGAAAGGTATTCAACTACCTCTTGATCTGATCCTCTGAATCCTTCCAATTTCTAAACACTCTTTAGATAATATGCTTTAAAAAATAAAAGATCAATTATTTTCCCCAAGTCATCAATCCCTGATTTCCCTTCTTTCCTTAAAATTTTCCAAGCTTCAACATCCCTTATGATGTAGACAAAAACAAACATGACCAGGCACGGTGGCTCACACCTATAATCCCAGCACTTTAGGAAGGCGAGTCGGAAGGATTGCTTGAGCTCAGGAGTTTGAGACCAGCCAAGGGAACATGGCAAAACTCCGTCTCTACAAAAAGTACAAAATTAGGTGGGCGTGGTGGTGCACGCCTGTAGTCCCAGCTGCTCAGGGATCTAGACAGGAGGATGGCTTGAGCCCAGGAAATGGACACTGCAGCGAGCCATGATTGCACTGCTGCACTCCAAGCTGGGTGACAGAGCAAGACCCTGTCTCAAGAAAGAAAACCCAAAACAAAAGCAAACCAAAAATAAATACTGCGCAATCTGTTTTACTACGTAGTCACTGATTTGGTTCTGTTGCCATTGACCTAAATGCTTTTTTCATCAATGTTACTACTACCTATTTAAAATTGTAAATCCCAAAAGAGGACCAAAAATTACTGTGTATTTTAACAACTGCAGGGAGACACTTAAGTAATTACTACCCACATTTGCCTGGCACGGTGGCTCACGTCTGTAATCCCAGCACTTTGGGAGGCCGAGGCGGGCGGATCACGAGATCAGGAGATCGAGACCATCCTGGCTAACACGGTGAAACCCCGTCTCTACTAAAAAATACAAAAAATTAGCCGGGCGAGGTGGCGGGCGCCTGTAGTCCCAGCTACTTGGGAGGCTGAGGCAGGAGAATGGCGTGAACCTGGGAGGCGGAGCTTGCAGTGAGCCGAGATCCCGCCACTGCACTCCAGCCTGGGTGAAAGAGCAAGACTCAGTTTCAAAAAAAAAAAAAAGTAATTCCCACCCACATTTAAGAATGACCACTTCTCCAGTTAAAATCAACTTGGGGCCTTTGCACCTGTTGTTCCTTCTGCCTAGAACAGTCTCTCTTCCTGTGACTCCAGAGCGGCATCCTTCTCAGAACTCAGTTTAAATATCCCCTCCTTGAAGAGGTCCTTCCTGACCATATTCTGGGCACCCTGTAGCCCACAACCTTGTTTTTTGCTTATTTGTTTTGTTTTCCTTCAAAGCTCTTATCACTATCCACAATACTTATTTATCTTACTCCCCATTAGAAAGTAAACTCCCTGACAATGGGCACCCTGTTTTGCTCACCAATATATTAATATTCCCAGAGCCTACCTACAATAGTACCTGGCTCATGAAAAGCATGATGAATTTTCATTGGAAAATTCATTCACCTGGAAATGAAAAATGGAATATCATGGGGAATTCCTTGGACAAAGTGCAAGAAAATATTTTTTTAAATCTTTATTTGGTACATAGCTGACACTTAAAAGAAATGTTTCCAGAAAGTGTATTTAGCTGTATAGAGTACTGTGAAGAATTCCTGAATTCAAATCCATTTGGAAGCCAACCTCATTGATATTTTAACACTAATTACATACCGGCCTTTTAATGCATTAAAAAGTCTGATTCCATCTGCAGGGCCACAGATTTGGATCACATCATCTCTAGTTAATTTCAATAAATCTGCCCCTGGAATAAATATAAGAAAATGGATGATTTATAAAGGCAAGGATTCTCTTTGTTAATGACTATTAAAATGGGCTCTATTATAAGGACACCTCATTACCAGAATGTTACAATCCATAATTTTCTTCATGGCATATAAGGCCCTTCATGACCTGGCTCCCACCTCCTCTCCCATCTCAATTCACCCCAATTAACCTCCCCATTTAACCCTATGCTTTCATCATACTGATGATGTCTAATGAGCAAGCTGTTTTTTCTGCCTGAAATAACCTTCCACTATCTAAGCTGGTCACAACATGCCTGTAGTCCCAGCTACTCAAGAAGCTGAGGTAGGAAGATTGTTAGAGGCCAATCGACTGTTAGGAGTTCAAGACTGGTGTGGACAACATAGCAAGACCCCATCTCTTAAAAAAAAAAAAAAAATCCTGGGCCAGGTGTGGTAGCTCACGCCTGTAATCCCAGCACTTTGGGATGTCAAGGCAGGTGGATCATTGAGGTCAGGAGCTCGAGACCAGCCTGGCCAACATGGTGAGACCCTGTCTCTACTAAAAATACAAAAATTAGCCGGACGTGGTGGTAGGTGCCTGTAATCCCAGCTACTCAGGGGCTGAGGCAGGAGAATCGCTTGAACCCAGGAGTTAAGAGGTTGCAATAAGCTGAGATTGCGCCTCTGCACTCCAGCCTGGGTGACAGTCAGACTCCGTCTCAAAAAAAAAAAAAAAAAAAAAAAATCCTGGATTCACCTGATGTGTCACACATGTTCCCTAACACCAGATCTTCCCACAAAGGTCTTACTGTCACTATCAGAACACTTATCTATAGCATCACAACTATTTATCGGTTTTTCAGAGTTTTATTTTGATTTGATTAGTTGTGTTTTGTTTTGGTGCTTTTTTTTTTTGGACACCAGATGATTAATGGGCTATCTGATCAGGAAGTATGCCTCATTCATTTGTGTATTCCTACCACATCAAAAAGTGCTAAATAGGCCAGGCACTGTGGCTCACACCTGTAATCCCAGCATGTTGGGAGGCCAAGAAGGGTGGATCACTTGAGGTCAGGAGTTCAAGACCAGCCTGGCCAACATGGTGAAACTCTGTCTCTACTAAAAATACATAAATTAGCTGGTATGATGGCAGGTGCCTATAATCCCGGCTAAGGCAGGAGAATGGCTTGAACCCAGGAGGCAGAGGTTGCAGTGAGCTGAGATCATGCAATTGCACTCCAGCCTGGGTGACAGAGTGAGACTCCATCTCAAAAAAAAAACAACAACAAAAAATGCTAAATAAAATTGGATTGTGTAAATGAAATAAATTATAGTGATATCAAGGGGAAAATTTCAGACTACCTGAAAATGAAATATACATTTTAAAAAGTGTTGTATGAAATAAGCATTTTTAAATTAAATTGAATTTAAACTAAAAGATGTTTGAAGTATTTCACAGCACAGCTGCAACTGGTGAGAAAGTCTTAAGGGTTCTACGAAATTCATTTCATCAGAAAAATGCAGTAAGATCTCTCATACACATATATACACACAACTCTCCCATGGATACCAGGAGGCCCTAGAATGCAAAGGAAAATCTCATGCTAAGGAAAACAAAAGAAAAAGAAAATGTAACCTGAAAAGTTTGTGAAAAGCCTTGTGAATGTAGAAAAACGATTTCGATGCAACCACTGCTGAGCTTCCTGAGGTGTGGTTGTTGGTAAGAGGTTCTGAAAGGGAGAGAGCATTTTTTAGGAAACCAAATAGATTTGTCTGTTAACCCATTAGGTAACACATAGCCAAACACACCCACACAACCCCATACTCAGGCCTCGTTTGTGAAAGTTGTTTTCTTTCTCCAACCATGCAAGACGCTCAAGGAGTTCCATCCTTTTCTTCCCCACTAGACCATAAGCTCCTCAAATGGAAGGGTCCTGCATTACTCGTTTCCTATCTTGAGTCCCTAGCACAGTATCTGGTTCATAGTCAAAATTCAATAAATGTTTGTTTAATGAATGAATGAATAACGCTCCCTAAAAGTTGGGCATTTCTACTGAATTGGACAGGCATCAAAGTATTACTAGACATTGCAAGTTACTGACATTCAACTTTAGACTTACATCTGTGACTGGAGGGGGTGGCTCTGGCTGGTGGTTTGGTGAACCATTTCTAAAGAAACATTTAAAATGAAAGGATGAGTCCATGACACATGCTGGGGCTCACTATTTCATTCCTCATCTTCACAATAAATCTTAAGCTAGAGATTTAAAAAAATCTGTGCTCTCTCATAAAACATTCTTATTCTTTGACCCAATACTTTAATTTTCTATTAGTTTAACCTAAATACTTTATGTGGAGGGGAGAAACTATGTCATTAGCAACATTTTTTTATTATTAAGGAAATTGAAGAAAATATCAACATTTCAATAAGTTGGGACTGATGAGATAAATTATGGCATAAAATATTTAACCGTAAATTTACTAAGATGAAAATTATGAAAGAATAATTGTCA
>NW_016823424.1:2351904-2379454 GCF_001698545.2 Rhinopithecus bieti | reverse complement strand
TAAAAAAATCTGTGCTCTCTCATAAAACATTCTTATTCTTTGACCCAATACTTTAATTTTCTATTAGTTTAACCTAAATACTTTATGTGGAGGGGGAGAAACTATGTCATTAGCAACATTTTTTTATTATTAAGGAAATTGAAGAAAATATCAACATTTCAATAAGTTGGGACTGATGAGATAAATTATGGCATAAAAATATTTAACCGTAAATTTACTAAGATGAAAAATTATGAAAGAATAATTGTCAAGAAAAAAATTTTAAAATAAAATGAAAAATATCAGGATAAAAAATTTTATCAATACATTACTACTGTAGGAAATACACAAATATGCACACATACACACGAAAAATATTGGAAGAAAATTTATGCAATGCTATTTGATCACACACATTTAGAATAAAAAAAACTTTTTTTTTTTTTTTTTGAGACAGAGTCTCGCACTTTCTCCCAGGCCGGAGTACAGTGGTGTGATCTCGGCTCACTGCAAGCTCCGCCTCCCGGGTTCACACTATTCTTCTGCCTCAGCCTCCTGAGTAGCTGGGACTACAGGCACCCGCCACCACGCCCGGCTAGTTTTTTTGTATTTTTAGTAGAGACGGGGTTTCACCATGTTAGCCAGGATGGTCTCGATCTCCTGACCCCGTGATCCACCTGCCTCCGCCTCTCAAAGTGCTGGGATTACTGTTGTGAATCACTGTGCCCGGCAAAAACAATTATTTTAATGCAGTCTCAAAAATTGGTGCTGCCTAATTTATGATCCAAGGGTTATCGCCACACCCTCAGTTTTTCTTTTTCTTTTTTTTTGAGATAGAATTTCACTCCTTTGCCCAAACTAGAGTGCAGTGGCATGATCTCAGCTCACTGCAACCTCTGCCTTCCAGTTTCACGCAATTCTCCTGCCTCAGCCTTGCAAGTAGCTGGGATTACAGGTGTCTGCCACCACACCCCGCTAATTGGGGTTTCACCATGTTGGCCAGGCTGGTCTCGAACTCCTGACATCATGATCTGCCTGCCTCGGCCTCCCGAAGTGCTGGGATTGCAGGTGTGAGCCACCGCACTCAGCCTCAGTTTTCTTTATACATTCTTTGTCTATGAATTGTCCCTCTTCCCTAATGCCTACTTTTATGGAAGAAAAGTTTCACTAGTATGAAGTACATGACAAAGAGAAGAGAAAAATTTTTAAACACAACTCCTAAACTCTGTATCATATTTGGAATTACCTATAAGTAGAATGTATCATCTATGCGGATGTTAAGATCTTTTTTTCTTTTAAAATAAGATCTTCTTTCTTTTTTAGCCTTAGCTGCAAAATTCAAATTTGGTATTTGAACATAGTAATTAACTTATCTTAGGGCCCTAGTTATATGTATTCCTTCTACAACTAATACCTACTTTTATTCTTAATTGTTACGTTTTGAATATTTAAGCTACCTTAATTAAATCCTTTAAAAAGTAGGTCAGACATAGAGCCTAAATAAATCCAAAAACACAAACATTGCAACCAAACAATATGCTCACACATTTGGTAGTCTAACTATTTCAAGTTTCAATATGGTTATGTGAAATACACGTTAAATGCTAGGACTATATAATACAGCTACTTTTTAAAATTGGAGTAGGTGTCTGTACCAACTTTCAATTATCTCTTATGGTAAAAGATAATAAGGCAAGATTAAATGTATCCCATAAATAATTCCAAAACTTCATTTTAGCCATCATCTTCAAACTTATTTCTTCAATTTTCAAAGATTCGTAATAATTAGGTGTTAGAAGTATTCCTAACAAGTAACAAAACAAATTTTAGTGTTTGTACAATTGTTTCCAGTTCCCAAATCTGGTGCAACTATGATCAGGAAGTGAAATAACCACAAGATGTGCAGTAATAGGGAGAGGCAAAAAGCCCAGATCATCAGTCCCTGAACCACTAACAATTGACCATAAATGCTACTTTCTAGTGGGGGTAAAAAAGAAGAGGAGTGGCCGGGCGCGGTGGCTCAAGCCTGTAACCCCAGCACTTTGGGAGGCCGAGGCGGGTGGATCACGAGGTCAGGAGATCGAGACCATCCTGGCTAATATGGTGAAACCCCGTCTCTACTAAAAATACAAAAAAAAAAAAACTAGCCGGGCGAGGTGGCGGTGCCTGTAGTCCCAGCTACTCGGGAGGCTGAGGCAGGAGAATGGCGTGAACCCGGGAGTCGGAGCTTGCAGTGAGCTGAGATCTGGCCACTGCTCGCCAGCCTGGGCAGCAGAGCAAGACTCCGTCTCAAAAAAAAAAAAAGAAGAGGAGGAGGGAGAGGGGAGAACACAAGGAGAAGACAGGGCTATATAAAATTCTTTCAATCTCTTTTGAAGATACTCCAAATCTCAGTTAATATATAAATCCATCAAAGAACGACCAAATAGATGTACTTGACTTAAAAAGATCTTGTTGGCCGGGCGCGGTAGCTCAAGCCTGTAATCCCAGCACTTTGGGAGGCCGAGACGGGCGGATCACGAGGTCAGGAGATCGAGACCATCCTGGCTAACACGGTGAAACCCCGTCTCTACTAAAAATACAAAAAAACTAGCCGGGCGAGGTGGCGGGCACCTGTAGTCCCAGCTACTCGCGAGGCTGAGGCAGGAGAATGGCGTAAACCCGGGAGGCGGAGCTTGCAGTGAGCTGAGATCTGGCCACCGCACTCCAGTCCGGGCGACAGAGTGAGACTCCGCTTCAAAAAAAAAGAAAAAAAAAAAAAGATCTTGTTTATGAACAGGTAATGAAAGAATATATATTTTGGACAAATATAAGCCAATTTTATATCCCAGACTTACCCTTCCCCAAGAGAAAAACTGCTATGGGAACTGTTGAAGCCAGGTGATGGGGAATTATTGACATATGTGATCTCAGGCCATGGAGAACACTAAAAACAAAGGATAAGTTAGATAATGAACAAGCACATTTGACCCTAGGATTTGACTAAAACATTGTTACTTGAATAGTACATCTTGATTAGTAAATCTTAATTCCTCAGAGACTCCCACAAGCAACAGAGAACAGTGCTTCTCTTTCCACCATCTTGGAGCCTGTGGAGACCTGCTGGGAATAGGAATTTTAAAAGGAAACATGTCTAGAAAACTGTGGTCCCGGGCCATTTTTGTTGGTTATAAGTGGGTTCTCCAGAACCAAAGGCAGCACACAGCTCTTCTTAAAATTGAAGGTGGTTTATGCCCAAGATGAAACTGAATTCTATTTGGGCAAGAGATGTGCTTAGGTATACAAAGCAAAGAACACCACAGTAACATGCAGCAAACCAAACAAAACCAGAGTAATGTGGGGAAAGATAACTTGGACACAGAAACAGCAGCATGGTTCGTGCCAAATTCTAAAGGAATCTTCCTGCTAAGGCCGCTGGACACAGAATCCATGTGATACTGTGTCCCTCAAGGATTTAAACTAATGAAAAGTAAACAAAAGTAGACTTGTGCTCTTGTTTAAAAAAAAAAAGGGGGGGCGAGCGAGAGAGAGAATGTTGCTTAGGAGAAAATTTTGACCAGTTTGGAAGTGATGAATTTTAAGATTAAAATTATGAACTGAAATTGTCACCAAAAGAAATCTTTTTACCTCTGTGAGTATGGTTGTCTCATAGGAAGGTTGATATTTCTCCTTTTCATGAGGTGTTCGTTTCTCCATTTTTTCCCTATCGGTTTTTTGCTTTCTGTCTGCACCTTTGGGCTGAAATGAGAAACATTTTGTTTTAAATTCAGGTACTCACCTTTTGACCCAACAATATTGATTCTAAAAACTTAAATATTCACGTATGAAACAAAATTGTATGTGCAGTGATGTAAAGGCAAGACACATCACTTTAAGTTTGAAAATAGGAAATTTAAATGTTTCTGTTTGATGGAGTTGAAAAGAATCCGATCTATAGCTACGGACATGGAAAGATCTTTAAAGCACATAATTAACTGAAAAAAATCAAGGCTCAAAACATTTCAGATAGTATAATCCCATTTATATGTCAAAGAAAATATGTATATAGCTATGTATGTGTGTGTATAAAAGGATAGAAAGGAACTAGAAGAGCTGGGCGCAGTGGCTCACGCCTGTAATCACAGCACTTTGGGAGGCCGAGGCAGGCGGATTGCCTGAGCTCAGGAGTTCAAGACCAGCCTGGCCAATGTGGCGAAATCCTGTCTCCATTAAAAATACAAAAAATTGCTGGGCGCGGTGGCTCAAGCCTGTAATCCCAGCACTTTGGGAGGCCGAGACGGGCGATCACGAGGTCAGGAGATCGAGACCATCCTGGCTAACACGGTGAAACCCCGTCTCTACTAAAAATACAAAAAAAAAAACTAGCCGGGCGAGGTGGCGGGCGCCTGTAGTCCCAGCTACTCGGGTGGCTGAGGCAGGAGAATGGCGTGAACCCGGGAGGCGGAGCTTGCAGTGAGCCGAGATCTGGCCACCGCACTCCAGCCTGGGCGACAGAGCAAGACTCCATCTCAAAAAAAAAAAAAAAAAAAAAAAAAAAAAAAAAAAAATTAGCGGGGCATGGGNCCCAGCTACTCGGGTGGCTGAGGCAGGAGAATGGCGTGAACCCGGGAGGCGGAGCTTGCAGTGAGCCGAGATCTGGCCACCGCACTCCAGCCTGGGCGACAGAGCAAGACTCCATCTCAAAAAAAAAAAAAAAAAAACAAAAAAAAATACAAAAAATTAGCTGGGCATGGTGTGTGTGCCTGTAGTCCCAGGTACTGGGGAGGCTGAGGTATGAGAATCGCTTGAATCCAGGAGATGGAGGTTGCAGTGAGCTGAGATTGCACCACTGCACTAGAGCCTGGGCGACAGAGTGAAACTCCAACTCAAAAGAAAAGAAAAGAAGAGGGAACTAGACAGACACATATGAAATTACGAAATTATGACAGTGGTTTCCTCTGGGAAGAGGTTGTCGGGGGGGTCAGCATCAGAGTAGTAAAGGGAGAATTTCAGTGTTGCTCTGAATACTTCTGTATTATTCAATCTCTTACAATGAGAACATATTTATCCATGTGATAAAAA
The DNA here is from genome assembly GCF_001698545.2 of Rhinopithecus bieti. Lineage (NCBI taxonomy): Eukaryota > Metazoa > Chordata > Mammalia > Primates > Cercopithecidae > Rhinopithecus > Rhinopithecus bieti. The sequence goes on along the minus strand of NW_016823424.1, from coordinate 2,374,414 downwards.
TAAATAGGACCCTGGCTGGGGCACAGTGGCTCACACCTGTAATCCCAGTACTTTGGAAGGCCAAGGCGGGCAGATCACTTAAGACCAGGAGTTCAAGACCAGCCTGGGCAACATGGCAAGACTCCCTCTCTACAAAAAAAAATACAAAAATTAGCCCGGTGTGGTGGCACATGCCTGTAGACCCACTTACTGGGGAAGCTGAGGCAGAAGGATTGATTGAGCCCAAAAGATTGAGCTATGATTGCGCCACTGCACTCCAGCCTGGGTGACAAAATGAGACCCAGTCTCAAAAATAAATAAATAAATAAGACCAAATAAGAAAAGATCAAGTATGAATGTAACCAAAAATAGTCCATTTTTGTGAGCTTTACAAGAGTTTGTAACTTCAATAGGCTTTAAGAGCTTTCAATGAGAATCCATGTTCGTGCCTCCAGCCCTCTTTTCCAAGTTCCTATTATCCTATGACCATCTCCATGTAAATTTCTTTACCAGGCATCTTGGTAATTATTTCAATGACTCTAGCTTAGACTTTTTTTTTTTTTTTTTTTGAGTTTTCAAAAAAATAAGACAAGTTGATTTTCTGACTGGGTAACTAATGTTAACGTAGAATAAGGTAAAAGAATCCAAAGGCCAGCACGTTGCTCAGGAATACCTTGAAAACTTTGATCTGGCAGCTGGCCGAGTGTAAGTGCTCAGTATATTCCCCGTTTTCATTCTCCTTGAAGGTATCTATTTGTACTCGGAATGGCACCCCCTTTTCTCCACCATGTTTCCTCATAGTGAACTCTGTACTAATACAGTGCACCTGGAAAGAATACAACATCAAGGCTTCAGTACCACTAGCTAGCCAAACCAGTTGGCAGTATTTTTTTTTTTTAGCAACTATTAACAGCAAAACCTTTACTAGGCATTATGAATACCTACAAAAAACACTTTTCCTCTTTGTGATCTTGAAGAATTTACAATCTGATAGAGGAAATAGAAAAAACTTAAATGCTTTACAAATGCAAACAAAATACAAGTACAGATCTAATGCTAACAAAAGCTGCTGGGAGAAACTAAATTCATTAACTGCTTCAAAGAACACAGAGTTGGCCGGGCGCGGTGGCTCACGCCTGCAATCCCAGCACTTTGGGAGGCTGAGGCGGGCGGATCACAAGGTCAGGAGATCGAGACCATCCTGGCTAACAAGGTGAAACCCCATCTCTACTAAAAAATACAAAAAATTAGCCAGGCGTGGAGGCAAGCGCCTGTAGTCGCAGCTACTCGGGAGGCTGAGGCAGGAGAATGGCGTGAACCCGGGAGGTGGAGGTTGCAGTGAGCCAAGATCACTGCACTCCAGCCTAGGCAACAGAGCGAGACTCCCGTCCCCCCAAAAAAAAAAAAAAAAAAGAGAGAGAGAAATGATTTCTGTTAAAGTTTCCTCAATTTTAAGGAAGATTTTAGAAAGAAGAGCCACTACCCAGTCTGGGAACATAGTAAATATGAAAGTTCACAGTAATATTGGAGAAAAACGTTTGCTTGGCTATTGCATAAAGTCTAAGATTGGTGATTTTTTTTTTTTTTGAGACTAAGTTTTGCTCTTGTCGCCCAGGCTGGAATGCAATGGCACAATCTCAGCTCACTGCAACCTCTGCCTTCCCAGTTCAAGCAATTCTCCTGCCTCAGTTTCACAAGTAGCTGGGATTACAGGCATGTACCACCATGCCCTGCTAATTTTTGCATTTTTAGTAGAGACATGTTTTGCCATGTTGGCCAGGCTGGTCTCGAACTCCTGACCTCAGGTGATCTGCCTGCCTCAGCCTCCCAAAGTGCTGGGATTACAGGTGTGAGCCACGGCACTTGGCCTGGTGAATCTTAATAGAAGAACCTTGTCTGATTGACTAAGATTATAGCTGAAAGTCTTAAAATCATATATACAAAGTGTTAACATAGTGACTATCTCATGTGAAATACTCAATAAACTACTGGTTATTATAATTATTACAAATAAGGATTTTCAAGGACTCTACCCAAAGAACATAATCAGGTACGCAAATCAAATTTTAAGTATAAAGATGTTCAAAATAACATTACAGATAATAGTAAAAAAATCAGGCCAATCAAGGCCGGGCATGGTGGCTCACACCTATAATCCCAGCACTTTGGGAGGCCAAGGTGGGCGGATCACCTCAGGTCAGGAGTTCAAGACCAGCCTGGCCAGCATGGTGACACCTCTACCAAAAATACAAAAATTAGCCGGGCATGGTGACATGTGCCTCTAGTCCCAGCTACTGGTGAGGCTGAGGCAAGAGAATCACTTGAACTGGAAGGCGGAGGTTGCAGTGAGCCGAGATTGCACCACTGCACTCCAGATTGGGAGACAGAGCCGAGACCCTGTCTCAAAAAAAAAATTATGCTGATCTAAATGCCAAATAATTGTTACGTAAATTATGGTACAACCAAGGAATGAAATATTATGCAGCCATTACCAAGCAATTTTGGGAGACACAAATAAATAAACTGGGGTATTAGAAGAGCAATTCAGAAACTCCTCAATGCTCTCAGGCACAGGTTAAAGAGCCTGGGCTTGACAGTAAGGCTAGAACCCTGTAAAGATTTCAAAGTTAACATGTTTTGTCCTTTAAGAAATAAACTGGTAGTAAGAGATGCTCTTCAAAACTGGAACTTTATCTGCAGCGCCTTACCTGAATAAACACAGATGTCCTCTTTGCAGGGTCCCACAGGAACTCCACTGTATTGAGTTGAGTTGGATTAGCCCTAGGATCGATTATACCCACAGACATTGGGATATCTGAGAAACAAAATGGTAATCATTGAACAATTCTGAGGGCTACCCAGTTTTAAATGAGAAAGTATTGATTCTTATATTACTCAGCGTAGCTACTAAGATTTTTGTATATCACATCCTAAATTTCTTTGTGTTTTTTTTTAGATGGAGTCTCGTTCTGTCGCCCAGGCTGGAGTACAGTGGTAGAGGGCTGGAGTGCAGTAGCACCATCTCAGCTCACTGCAACCTCCGCCTCCTGGGTTCAAGCGATCCTCCTGCCTCTGCCTCCTGAGTAGCTGGGATTACAGGAACATGCCACCTTGCCGAGCAAATTTTTTTTTATTTTTAGTAGAGATGGGGTTTCGCCACGTTGCCCATGCTCCTCTCGAACTCCTGACCTCAGGTTATCCAGCCACCTTGGCCTCCCCAAGTGCTGGGATTACAGGATTGAGCCACCGTGCCCAGCCCACACCTTAAATTTCCTCTTTGTCAATGAAAATATTTGATTAGATTAAATTGGCTTAAGTTCTTTGCTTCTGAGCACCTTTTCTCCTCTTTAAAAAGTTTTTAAAATATGGCAATTAAAAAAATTGTTTGGCCAGGTGCAGTGGCTCACGCCTATAATCCCAGCACTTTGGGGGCCCAAGGGTGGCAGATCACAATGTCAGGAGTTCGAGACCAGCCTGACCAACATGGTGAAACCTCGTCTCTACTAAAATACAAAATTAGCTGGCCGTGGTGGCACATGCTTGTAATCCCAGCTACTCAGGAGGCTGAAGCAGGAGAATGGCTTGAATCTGGGAGGCGGAGATTGTAGTGAGCCGAGATCGTACCACTGCACTCCAGCCTGGGTGACAGAGCAAGACTCCATTAAAAAAAAAAAAAATGTTTAGGCCGGGCGTTGTGGCTTACACCTGTTATCCCAGCACTTTGGGAGGCCAAGGTGGGCGGATCACCTGAAGTCAAGAGTTCAAGAACAGCCTGGCCAACATGGCGAAACCCCGTCTCTACTAAAAAATTCAAAAATTAGCCACGTGTGGTAGCAGGCATCTGTAATCCCAGCTACTTGAGAGGCTGAGGCAGGGAGAACTGCTTGAACCCGGGAAGCGGAGGTTGCAGTGAGCTGAGACTGTGCCATTGCACTCCAGCCTGCGTGACAGAACAAGACTCTGTCTCAAAAAACAAAAAAATCATTTTTAAATTGACAATAATTGTACATATTCATGGGCTATATAGGGATATTTCAATACATATAATGCATAGTGATCAGATCAGGGTAATCAGCATATTCATTGTCTCAAACATCTGCCATTTCTTTGTGTTGGGAATGTTCAGTATCCTCCTTCTAGCTTAAAATATGGCAGTTTAAAGGCAGTTTCCTTTTAATTTGCTAAAATCCTATTTAAGGTGGATTAAGTCTACACTATCATGAAAACTGTAATTTATAATCTGTTTCAACTACAGTTTTAAAATTAGTTTTATTGCCAAAAGCACATTAAGAGGATTGCTATTGAAGGGGTGCAGCAGAGTGTCTACATGAAAGTAGAAAGCATTATATCACGAATGGAAGTGGGAAAATTTTAACATAAAGATTGATGCAGGCCAAGTGTGGTGGCTCACGCCTGTAATCCCAGCACTTTGGGAGGCCGAGGCAGGTGGATCATTTGAGGTCAGGAGTTCAAGGCTAGCCTGGCCAACATGGTGAAAATTTATCTCTACTAAAAGTATAAAAATTAGCCGGGCGTGGTAGTGGATACCTATAATCCTAGCTACTCAGGAGGCTTGTTACAAATGCACAAGTCATGAGAATGACTTGAACCCAGGAGACAGAGTTTGCAGTGAGCCGAGATCATGCCATTGCACTCCAGCCTGGGTGACAGACCGAGACTCTGTCTCAAAAAAAAAAAAAAGGAAGGTTGATGCTGACTTACAAAGTAATCAAATAATCCTGTAACAGAGTGACAAATCTTTACTTAAAAGGGAAGCAAGAATTAATGGGTCTGAGTAGAACTTTTCTTTCCATTCCACATAGCAGATATTCAAATAGCATTCCCTGAGTTCTCCTATTAACGATCAGACCGGGGAGTTAAGGGCAGGTGATATGTATTATCAGAACTGTGGTATAACTATCCTACTATGTTGGCATCAATGATACAAACAATAAAGCATCAAGTGGGTTCCACTCCACAGTATTAGCTGCGTTAGACTCATCTTAAGGTCAATTTATCATACAGATATCAGGATCACTGCATGAGAACCAATGTTTTCTCAGGTAAAATTAGTAGTAGTTAATTTTTTTTTAACAACTATGTTTACAGGTCTTCACAAATACATATGCAGATACCAGGAAAAGTGACTGCATAGGTATTTGTGAAGATCTTTCCTTTATACCCTATGACTTAGGAAAAACAAATTCTACTCTGCGTAGCAACGTAGGAAGACAAAACATAACTGCAAACCGAGAGACATAGCTTCTAATATCAGAACTCCCACTTCAGTGACTGGTTCTCAGGCACTACTAAAATGACGGAACTTGGCCAGGCGCGGTGGCTCATGCCTGTAATCCCAGCACTTTGGAAGGCCAAGGCAGGCAGATCACGAGGTCAGGAGATCGAGACCATCCTGGCTAACACGGTGAAACCCCATCTCTACTAAAAATACAAAAAATTAGCTGGGTGTGGTGGCGGGTTCCTGTAGTCCCAGCTACTCAGGAGGCTGAGGCAGAAGAATAGTGTGAATGCGGGAGGCGGAGCTTGCAGTGAGCCAAGATCGCGCCATTGCACTCCAGCCTGGGTGACAGAGCAAGACTCCATCTCAAAAAACAAATAAGTAAAAAAAAAAAGGAAGGAACTTTCAGCATGCTGGGGAAAAAAGTCTGCCCCCCTTTACAAACGTATAACAAAATATCAGATCCTGAGCAGCCAAAACAATCTTGAAAAAGAACAAAGTTGGAAGTCTCATGCTTCACAACTTCCAAACTTACTATAAAGCTACACTTAGCAAAATAGTGAGGTATAGGCATAAAGCTAGACATATAAACAAATGGAATAGAATAGAGAGCCTAGAAATAAGTTTTCAAATATATGGTCAAATGAGTTTTGACGAGGGTGCAAGACCATTCAGTGGGAGAAAGAACAGTCTTTTCAACAAACGGTGTTGAGAAAACTGGGTATCCACATGCAAAAGAATGAAGTTGGGTCCTTACCTTGTACCATATACAACCATGAACTCAAAATGGATCTGTGACCTGAATATAAGACCTAAAACTATAAAACTCGTAGAAGAAAACATACGGGAAAAGTTTCTTGGTACTGAATTTGGCAACGACTTCTTGGATATGGCACCAAAAGCACAGGCAATTAAAAAAAATTAGATAAATTAGACCACCTCAAAATGTAAAACTTTAGTGCATCAAAGGATAGTATCAACATAGTAAAAAAGCAACCCACAGAATAAGAGAAAATATTTGCATATGATATATCTGCTATGGGGTTAATATCCAGAATATTTTAGAAATTCCTTCAACTCGGCCGGGCGCGGTGGCTCAAGCCTGTAATCCCAGCACTTTGGGAGGCCGAGACGGGCGGATCACGAGGTCAGGAGATCGAGACCATCCTGGCTAATACGGTGAAACCCCGTCTCTACTAAAAAATACAAAAAACTAGCCGGGCGACGAGGCGGGCGCCTGTAGTCCCAGCTACTGGGGAGGCTGAGACAGGAGAATGGCGTGAACCCAGGAGGCGGAGCTTGCAGTGAGCTGAGAGCTGGCCACTGCACTCCAGCCTGGGCGGCAGAGCAAGACTCCGTCTCAAAAAAAAAAAAAAAAAAGAAATTCCTTCAACTCAATAACAAAAAAACAAAACAATCCAATTCGATAATGGGCAAAAGACTTGAACAGACATTTCTCCAAAGAAAATATATAAATGGCGGGCCAGGAGCCATGGCTCACGCCTGTAATCCCAGCGCTTTGGGAGGCCAAGGCGGGTGGATCACTTGAGGTCAGGAGTTTGGGACCAGCCTGGCCAACATGGCAAAACTCCCTCTCTACCAAAACACAAAAATTAGCTGGGTGCGGTGGTGGGCCCCTGTAATCCCAGCTATTCGGGAGGCTGAGGCAGGAGAATTGCTTGAACCCGGGAGGTGGAAGTTGCAGTGAGCTGAGATCATGCCACTGTACTCCAGCCTGGGCGACAGAGGGAGACTCCATCTCAAAAAATAAATAAATCAGTAAATAAATAAAAATAAAGAAAGAAAGACAATATATAAATGGCCAATAAGCACATGCAAAGATGCTCAACATTACTAATCACCAGGGAAACGCAAATCAAAACCACAATGAGATACCACTTCACAATCATCAGGATGGATATTATCAAAAAATAGAAAGCAACAGTCCAGGTGCAGTGGCTCACGCCTGTAATCCCAGCACTTTGAGAGGCTGAGGCAGGCAGATCAAGAGGTCAGGGGATTGAGACCACCCTGGCCAACATGTTGAAACCCCATCTCTACTAAAAATACAAAAATCACCTGAGTGTGGTGGCGCATGCCTGTAATCCCAGCTACTCAGAGGCTGAGGCAGGAGAATCACTTGAACCTGGGAGGCGGAGCTTGTGGTGAGTTGACATCTCGCCATTGCACTCAGGCCTGGGCAACAAGAGCGAAACTCCGTCTCAGGGAGAAAAAAAAAAAAAAGAACGAAAGCAACAAGTGTTGGCAAGGATTGAAGAAATTGGAATTTTTTTTTTTGGGGGGGGGACAGCAGAGTCTCGCGCTGTCACCCAGGCTGGAGTGCAGTGGTGTGGTCTCAGCTCACTGCAAGCTGCACCTCCTGGGTTCACACCATTCTCCTGCCTCAGCCTCCTGAGTAGCTGGGACTACAGGCGCCCGCCAGCATGCCCAGCTAATTTTTTTGGATTTTTAGTAGAGACGGGGTTTCACTGTGTTAGCCAGGATGGTCTCAATCTCCTGACCTCCTGATCTGCCCACCTTGGCTTCCCAAAGTGCTGGGATTACAGGCATGAGCCACCACGCCCAGCCGAAACTGGAACCTTTGAGTACTGCTGGTAGAAATGTAAAATGTGTAGTCACTGTGGAAAGCAATATAGTGGTTTCTAAAAAAAAATTTAAGGTAGAATTACCATATGACCCAGCAATTCCATTTCTGGATATACATCCAAAAGAATTAAAAGCAGAGACTCAAACACATATTTGTACATCCATGTTCATAGCAGTGTTATTCACAATAGCCAAAAAATGGAATTAAATTAAGTGCCCATTATGGGATGAATGGATAAACAAAGTGTGGTATATACACACAATGGAATATTATTCAGCCTTACATGGGAAGGAAATGCTAACATATGCTACACCATGAACCTTGAAAACATTATGCTAAGTGAAAAATGCCAGTCACAAAAGTACAAATACTGTATGATTTCATTTATGCAGTACTTAGTAGTCTAATTCATAGAGACAGAAAGGAGAATAGTGGTTACCAGGGGCTGTGAAGAAGGGAGAATGGGGAGTTGTTTAACAGGTACAGACATCCAGTTTTGCAGATAAGAAAAGTTCTGGAGATGGATGATAGTGATGGTTACACAATAATTTGAATGTACTTAATGTTACTGAACTATCCACTTAAAAATGCTTAAAATGATAACTTTTATGTAACATATATTTTACCACAACTTAAAAAACAACAAAATCATCCTATAGTTGCTATGGAACTAAAGTGTTTATACTTTCAACTTCAATTTTGGTATCATTTTAACTTGTATTTCTTAAAATTTTTTATGCTTAATAAATACTTTCAAGGTTTATACTAATTGAGCTTCACAAGCATATGAATCAAGGTAAATGTCAAATAAAGAAAACCAACTCTCGGTCCATAGCTAAAGGCACTTCCTAGGCAATAGATTCTCTTAACTCACCTATGTCAAGAATTCTGTCTCCAGGTCGGTTCCACCTCCAACCTTCTAGCTGCTGATGCTCAGTGTACTGTAGCCTTCTATCATGGAACACCACACGGAATATACTCTAAAAGGATACAACAAAATCAAATGATAACAGGACCTCTTGAAAATCAGTGCTGACAAAAACTAGCAGGACTCACTGCCAGTTGGTTTCTAAACACAATCTAAAATTATTTTTCTTAAGATCTGCTTCACTCTAAAACCCATACCATACTAAGTGCTATTTCAGGATAAAATTTTATAATTACTCAGATATAATCTTTTTTTTTTTTTTTTTTTTTTGGAGACGGGAGTCTGGGCTCTGGTCGGCCAGGCATGGGAGTGCCGGTGGCCGGATCTCAGCCTCACTGCAAGCCCTCCGGGGCCCTCCCAGGTTCACGCCATTCTCCTGCCTCCGGCCTCCCAAGCTAGTGGGACTAAAACAGGCGCCCGCCTCGTCGCCACGCTTAGTTTTTTGTATTCTTTAGTAGAGACGGGGTTTCACCGTATTAGCCAGATGCGTCTCGATCTCCGTGACCTTGTGATCCGGGGCCCGTCTCGGGGGCCTCCCAAAGGTGCTGGGCATTTACAGGCCTTGGAGGCCACCGCCGCCCGGCCTATTTTTTTTTTGAAACGGATTTCGCCTCTTGTTGCCCAGGCTGGAGTGCAATGGCACCATCTCAGTTCACTGGCAACCTCGCCTTCGGTTCAAGGAATTCTACCTGTTTCAGCCTCTGAGTAGCTGGGGATTGTAGCTGGGATTATAGGTATGCGCCACCACGCCTGGCTAATTTTGTATTTTCTGTAGAGACAGGGTTTCTCCATGTTGGTCAGGCTGGTCTCAAACTCCCAACCTCAAGTGATCTGCCCGCCCCAGCTTCCCAAAGTGCTGGGACTACAGGTGTAGGCCACCGTACCCAGCCAATTTCTCGGATATAATCTTTATAGTTAACTGGTATCATATTTAAAACTTGGCTTAAACTTCAGTCCGATGGTAAGTAGGCATAAAGGACTCCCATATGAAGCATTGCTGCATGCCTCTTCTGTTACGCCATGGCTTATCTGGCTTAGCTCTTCAGATGTATATGAAAAACTCACCAAGTGCCCTGCTTGCTAACCCACCATACAACCTGTAAACACTGAGGGTAGGTAGAGCCTATTTCCATCAACTTTCCTTTTGTTACTTTTACTTTGTAGTAGTGTCTGTTAATTCCTCCCACCACCTTTTGACAAAACTCCTGTTTCAATTGTGCTGTGAATTATCATAGACTAAGAGAACTGCTCTTCATCAAAGTAGCTTCTGTTTTCCTCGCTATAAGACTAAGTATCAAAAAAGACACTCAGGCTTGTCTAAAGACCTCAAGGAGGTTACTTTACTCCAAAAGAACTTCACTGAGCCAGGGGTGATTACCCTGGACAGGGAGCGGTAAGCGTTCTATTTCTGCAGCTCTGAAAAATTCATGTGAATAGTGGGGCCTACTCTGACCCCAAAGAAATAACACATCAGCTTACCGCTCTGCCAACAAATTATGGCACGCAAGAGATACCATCAAGCCCTTGGAAGCAAAAGAACATTAACAACAAAAACAAAAATTTTAAATCACAAAAGAATTAATAAAAAAATATTGTACAGAAGAATGATTTATTCGTTTTACCTTCACCAATTTGCCATTAATTTCTGGAAGTTCTCCAAGTTTCCTATTGTCTAGCATTCGAATTTCATAAGACTGTCCTAGAAGAAAAAGTAATTACATATTATATTCATCACAACTTAACTTTGCTAGATTCAGAAAGAATAAAATTCAGTTGGTTGAATATACAATAGTATAATAATATTATTAGTATTAGTAACAACAACCAGAAGCCTTTACTAGATGCTCAGCCCTGTGCCAAGTATGTCACACATTATCTCATTTAACTGATATACCTTTCTAAGGTATTACCAATCCCATTTTACAGACAAAGAAATTGAAACTTAAAAGAGTTTTAGCAACTTGTCCAAGGCCACACAATTGGTAAATAATAGAGCCAGGTAGAGTAATACTTCTCAGACAGTAATCAATGGGAGGGTCTAGGGAACATGATTAGGAAGAGGAAGCTGGGAACTAAAAATGGACAGCTAAGCAAAAGAAGCTAGTAATAGATATCAAGTATGACATTAGAACTCAAATCTCTGAAGTAGGATTTCTAGTTTGATAGGTCACACCAGAAAGATCTAAGTTTTTACATATAAGTGTACCTAATAAAACATCATAAATGGCCGGGTACAGTGGCTCACGCCTGTAATCCCAGCACTTTGGGAGGCCGAGGTGGGCGGATCAGGAGGTCAGGAGATCCAGATCATCCTGGCTAACACGGTGAAACCCCATCTCTACTAAAAATACAAAAAAAAATTAGCCGGGCGTGGTGGCACATGCCTGTGGTCCCAGCTACTCAGGAGGCTGAGGCAGGAGAATGGTGTGAACTCAGGAGGCGGAGCTTGCAGTGAGCTGAGATCGTGCCACTGCACTCCAGCCTGGGCGACTCTGTCCCAAAAAAAAAAAACAAAAAAACTCATAAATACTGTAGGCCTGCAATATACTAATGAATGAGGAAGCATCTAACCTTGATTGAGATACGTCAGGGTTTCATCATGGAGTTTCACTGCTGGAGAGGTAGCAGCACAAAGCACATATTGAAAAGGCAGGATTTTATTCTCATTATCAGGAGGCAAACTTGACTCTTCTTGCTTAAAAATGGGCAATGCGAGGACATCACTAAAATAAAACAAATGATTCACATTAATATCTGGCAATTGTGCAAAGGCAGGTTTATTGTTAAATAATTTAATTGCAATGCTTTGGAAAGCCATAAACATTACTCACCTTGGTGGAGTTTCACCCCAACAATTCCATTTAGATTACCTGCTGTGATATCCCCCTGACCACAATAGTGTGGGTGAAGACAGATATTCACTGCTAAAACCACTAAGTGTTAAAGAGAATGTTTCGCCGTGCGCGGTGGCTCAAGCCTGTAATCCCAGCACTTTGGGAGGCCGAGACGGGCGGATCACGAGGTCAGGAGATCGAGACCATCCTGGCTAACACGGTGAAACCCCGTCTCTACTAAAAAATACAAAATCTAGCCAGGCGAGGTGGCGGGCGCCTGTAGTCCCAGCTACTCCGGAGGCTGAGGCAGGAGAATGGCCGGAACCCGGGAGGTGGAGCTTGCAGTGAGCTGAGATCCGGCCACTGTACTCCAGCCCCAGGGACAGAGAGACACTCCGTCTCAAAAAAAAAAAAAAAAAAAGAGAATGTTTCTAGGAATCATAGACAGGAGTTCCTAAAAGGACTCTGGAAATTATAAACAGAGTTCTAAAATGTATAAATCTAGGACACTCAGTAATGTCTTTGTTCTCAGAAAGGCAACAACTGTACTACCTGTATAACCATATCAGCTGATTTTCTATAAGGACTAAAATAACTTCTACAATTCCTTAGAAGCCACATGAAAAGGACAAATCAATAACGAGTATATATTTCAAGGTCATCTTACATTCTGGGGAATAACAACTAATATTGAGATATTCCTACAAGCCATTTCCTCTAAGAAAAAGCTTTTTGTATCTATCAGTTTATCTAAACTTGCAAACCAAAGACACACATCCATCCTTTGTCAGTAGGAATGTAAAACCACACTCTCATCCTTTGTCAGTAGGAATGTACAATGACATAAACACTTTAGGAAAAGGTTTGGCAATTTTTTATAAAATTAAACATGCAGCCAGGCGCAGTGGCTCATGCCTATAATCCCAGCACTTTGGGAGGCCAAGGCGGGCAGATAACCTAAGGTCCGGAGTTCGAGACTCGGCTGACCAACATGGCGAAACCGTGTCTCTATTAAAAATACAAAATTAGCCAGGAGTGGTGGCGCATGCCTGTATTCCCAGCTATTCGGGAGGCTGAGGCAGGAGAATTGCTTGAACCCGGGAGATGGAGGTTGCGGTGAGCCGAGATGGTGCCATTGCACTTCAGCCTGAGCAGCAAAAGCCAAACTCCATCTCAAAAAAAAAAAAATTAATTAAAAAAATTTTAAATTAATCAGGCATCTGTTGACCCCAGCAGTTCCACCCATTGGTACTTATCAAAGAAAAATGAAAACATAAGTCCACCCAAGACTTGTTATAAACGTCCACAGCATAAAAGCAAAAACTAGGCCAAGCGCAGTGGCTCACACCTATAATCCCAGCACTTCGGGAGGCTGAGGTGGGTGGATCACCTGAGGTCAGGAATTTGAGACCAGCCTGGCCAACATGGTGAAACTCCGTCTCTACCAAAAATACAAAAATTAGCTGGGTGTGGTGGTGCAGGCCTGTGGTCCCAGATACTTGGGAGGCTGAGGCAGGAGAATTACTTGACCTCAGGAGGCAAGAGGTGCCGTGAGCCGAGATCGTGGCACTGCACTCCAGCCTGGGCAACAGAGCAAGATTCTGTCTCAAAAAAAAAAAAAAAAAAAAAAAAAAAAAAAAAAACTGGAAAGAACCTAAATGTTCATGAGTAAGAGAATGGATGTACAAACCATGATATATCCATACAATGAACTACTCAGTGAAACAAAGTAATGTAACATGGATGAATCTCACAGATATAATGCTCAACAAAAAAAGTCAGACACAAAGAATGCATAATGCATGGTTCTGTTTATATGACAGTCTAAAACAGGCAGAGCCGAAGAGAACAATGGTTTCCTGGTGGGGCAGGGGATGACTTGGAAGGTATATAAGGGAACTCTGTAGGGAGATGAATATGTTTTATACTATGATAGGTCTGCTACACAGTTGTAACTCTAACAGCTTATTTTTGCATCTCACTGTAAATGAATTTTACCTAAAAAAAAAATTTATTGAATAGAAGATGGGGAATAGGTAGAAGTAAAAATAATAAAAGAGGGCTAGGTGTGGTGGCTCACGCCTGTAACTCCACCACTTTGGGAGGCCAACGCAGGTGGATCACTTGAGGCCAGGAGTTCAAGACCAGCCTGGCCAACATGGTGAAACCCCATCTCTACTATTAATAGAAATACAAAAATTAGCTGGGTGTGGAGACACACACCTGTAATCCCAGCTATGTGGGAGGCTGAGGCACGAGAATCGCTTGAGCCAAGATTGTGCCACTGCACTCCAGCCTGGGCGACATAGTGAGACTGTGTCTGAAAAAAACAAAAAAGATAAAAAGAGTAGTAACATGTTGATGACTGTTAAAGCAAGGTGATGAGTATAAGAGGGTTCATCATATAATTCTGTTTACTTTGTATATGTTTGAAATTTTCCACAGTAAAGTTTTTTTAAAAAAAGAAAAAATATACATAGGCCACAGAGTACTTCTGGGTACAAAAGAAAAGGAACAGGGCACATGAAATAAAAGAAACAATTAAGATTCCCTTGGCCGGGCACAGTATGGCTCACGCCTATAATCGCAGCACTTTGGGAGGTCAAGGCGGGCAGATTACTTGAGGTCAGGAGTTTGAGACCAGCCTGGCTAACGTGGTAAAACCCCGTCTCTACTAAAAATACAAAAGTTAGCCAGGTGTGGTGGCGCGTGCCTGTAATCCCAGCTACTCAGGAGGTTGAGGCCGGAGAATTGCTTGAACCCGGGAGGTGGAGGTTGCAGAGAGCCGAGATCACACCACTGCACTGAAGCCCAGGAGACAGAGTGAGACTCCATCTAAAAAAAAAAAAAAAAAAATTCCCCCCAAAAGATTAGAAGTCAGGAATCCAGGGATTTGTTTTTTTAGACAGTCTCGCTCTGTCTCCCAGGCTTGAGTGCAGTGGCACGATCTCGGCTCTCTGCAACCTCCACCTCCCGGGTTCAAGCGATTCTCCTGCCACAGCCTTCCAAGTAGCTGGGACTACAGGCACATGCCACCACGCCCGGCTAACTTCTGTATTTTTAGTAGAGACAAGGTTTCACCATGTTGGCCAGGCTGGTCTCAAACTCCTCACCTCAAGTGATCCGCACATCTCGGCCTCCCAAAGTGCTAGGATTATAGGTGTGAGCCACCTCACCCAGCCCAGAGATTCTTGTTAACATTCCCCATGTTCAAAATGGAATACATTCAAACCTTTACCTATAATTTAAATATTAAGCTTATAAAGAGACGAAAATACTTCTTTTTAACCATTCACAGATGAAAAAGCAATTCTTTATATGTACCTATATCCCTCACCAGTACACACATTTTCCCCAATACATCAGCTAACAGGGTCACTACCTTCAGGCAAAGACACTATTGACAGAAAGTTGACTACACTCTTGTGAATTTTACAGACAATATTATAAATTATTACTGGAAAATAAAACAAGTAGCAAATGTTCTGATTATTGACTTCACACACAGGTATAATACAAATTTACTGGCATGAACACTAAAAAAAGGAGGGGTGGAAGAGAAGAAAATTTTTCTTTCTGTTGATGTCTGAATAACAATAATATGTTATTATTTGAATCCAGTAAGATGCAAATAGTTTGATGCAAACCAGTTTTCACGAAACAGTTTTCTTTTTTTCTTTTTCTTTTTTTTGAGACAGAGTCTCCCTCTGTCACCCAGGCTGGAGTGCAGTGACACCATCTCGGCTCACTGCAGCCTCTGCCTCCCGGGTTCAAGTGATTCTCCTGCCTCAGCCTCCCGAGTAGCTGGGACTACAGGCACCTGCTACCATGCTCAGCTAATTTTTGTATTTCCAGTAGAGACAGGGTTTCACCATGTTAGCCATGCTGTTCTCAAACTCCTGACCTCAGGTAATCTGCCCACCTCAGCCTCACAAAGTGCTGGGATTACAGGCGTGAGCCACCACAGCCGGCCTGTGAAACAGTTTTCTCATCGTCAAAAAATATTTCAATGGCCAGAAACATAAAAGGCACTTTCTTTTCCTTAGGCTTTGCTCATATGAGTTAAGAGTGGAGAATGTTGAGGGAATCCTTCTTCCTGTCCATATTAATTTTTTTCCACATGAAACATATTGTTCCCTTGAGACTATTTACAACTGTGGAAACAGAGTTTTCTAAAAAATTACTCTGTTCTAGTTCTTTTATTTCTCAAGATCAGGAAGTTACCAGTGCTCTCATAACAAAAAGTATAGAAAATAAAGTAAAACACCACAAAACTTAACACAGTGTTAGCATTTGGAAGCCTTTACTGTCTTATCATTCTCAAATACATCACATCTGATGATTCCTTAAAAGATTAGTAAAGATTACCAGATATCAAGACAAATAGGATTTTGAAACATAGCAACAGTTCAACCTTTATGAATGTAGGGTGGCTATTTTTTCTTCTCAAGTATCACTACCAACCAAGGTTAATAAACAGCAACCATTCCTAGTCTTCTCAGGATCATGTGGCATTACACCTAACCCATGACTAGGCAAAGGACTGTCATCTGGGGCTAGAATTCTAAAACTGATTCTCAAAGTTACCCCTAAAACTAACTCGAAACAGTACAGCCAAACCAAATACACAAGACTATATTTCCTCATCAGTGAGTTTAAGATCTAAAAGCCCCAAACATATTTCAATTATTCATAATCTTGCTATACTGCATTTATTTTAGTCTGCTGTGGGAGCAAAAGTACCATTCAGTTCCACATTCCTAAAGATAGAGGCTAAAGGTCACTGGAAATATAATTCTAGGTCCCTATTTATACCAAAACAAAAACAAGTGCATCCAGAAAGAAACGGTTTTGGAAATCCAAGTCTGCTCCTCTTCCTTAGAGGTGAGTTTAGATAAGGAAAACCCAAACCCATTCTGGTAGATTCTAAGTAACTGCTGCCAATGTATAATTTAACATTTTATTGTATTTTCTGATTGCTTTATGCATTTAGTTCATTTCTTTTTTTTTTTCTTTAATTTTTTAAAATTTTTTATTTTTTGTAGAAATGGAGGTCTTGCTGTGTTGCCCAGGGTGGTCTCAAACTCCAAGCCTCAAGTAATCCTCCCACCTCTTCTCCCAAAGTGTTGGGATCACAGGCATGAGCCACTGTGCCTGGATTAATTAATTTCAATGAACCATAAGCTATTTGAAAGGAAGACTTCTCTTTCCTGTTCTTAGCAAATATTCACTGATATGATGTATACTTTTGTTTTGTTAAATAAAAACTATAGGAGGCCACTAAACTCCTATACTAGGTAGGCCCCAACAAAGCAGACTAAAAATAAAAATGGAGTCATTCTACATTGTTCTACATTGTTAAACCTAAACTAAGCTATCTTATCTTCTAAGAAATCAGGAGAGACAGAACACCTAATGTCCCAAACAGGACAGTTTAAATCTTCAAACAGCATGATAATAAAGTTCTCTCTGCTTTAATCCTCACACAAAAATAGTAGCCTGAAGTAGCCTGATGTTAATCAACCAGCCACTTTTCTTTTTTTCTTTTTTGAGGGGGTCTCACTCTGTCACCCAGGCTGGGGTACAGTGGCGTGATCAAAGTTCACTGCTGCCTTCAATTCCTGGGTTCAAGGGATCCTCCGGCCTCCTAAGTAGCTGGGACTACAGGTGTGCACCACCATGTCTGGCTAATTCTTAAATTTTTTGTAGAGATGGGGTCTGATCATATTGCTCAGGTTGGTCTTGAACTCCTGAGCTCAAGCTCTTCTCTCTTAGCCTCCCACAGTGCTAGAATCACCAGCATGAGCCACCTGGCCCAATCAGTTATTTTTTTTTTCTTCTTTTTTTTTTTTTTAGTGTTCTGAAGTGATTTTACTTTTATTTCCTTCACTTTAAGCCAATTATGAAATTTCACCGTGATTTCTGGGGTGTGGGGGGAAGGCGGTGTTTAAGAATCATCGGGGCTGTGGCCTAGTCAGCCTGCGGAGGTGCAGGCAGGGTAGGCCCTCATGGGGCAGCCGGAGGAGCACGGACTGCCCTGCCAACAGGTAGGTCATGTTCCAAGAGCGTGAGAGCTGTTAACGCAATGTCCTCCGCGGCTTCCAGTTTGCACAGCTCGATCAGGCCGTCCCCCGCCATGGCCAGTGAGTTGGCAATCAGCTCGGCTGCCTTGGAGTTGCCCTCAGCAGAGACCATGGCCGCCTTTTTCTGCTGCTCAGCCTTTTCCATCATAAATCTGGCCCTCTCTGCTTCCTGCTGAGCCACCTGTTTGGCTTCCACCGCTTCTGTGAACTCCTTCCCAAAGGTCAGATATGTCAAGGACACGTCGTCCAGGATGAGCCCAAATGGGGCTGCTTGTTCTGTAAGGTCGATGCTCACCTGCCTGGAGACCAGCTCTCTCTGGGTGATTACTTCTCCAGCATCAAAGCGAGCCACCACTGACTTGAGGATCTCGGTCGTGATGGACGGCAGCACACGCGCATCATAGGCCTCTCCGATGCTGGTGAAGATGCAGGAAGCTGGCTAGCGACAGGCGGGAAGATGATGCGCAGTGTGATGTTGACATTCTGTAAATCTTTGCTACCAGTGATGACTGGTACATGATGTGGTGGAGAAAGGCAGTCAAAGATAATTGGTTTCTGTACCCATGGGATGAGAAAGTGAGTCCCTTCCCCTACCACAATGTCCTGTCATTTTTGTCCTGAAATCAGTCAAAGATGACAGCTCTGTGCCCAGCATCCACATTATATAAGGCAGAGTTCACATGCCTCCTGCAACAGCTAAGGTCAAGCCAAACTTACCATGGACTCAAACACTTTGGCAGACATGTTTTCTTCTGCGGGACCCTCTCGCACCTGCTTCCACTCTGACCTCCACATGAATCAATCAGTTATTTCTCTATTGTTCTCTCTCCCTCTCCTAGCCTTACAAGAAAAAGTAACTAATACACTGTTCTTTGCTTCTGCTTCCTTTAGCCCTTCTGTCTAACCTCTTCTGCTCAGCTCACTGGAACATTACTATATTTTATGGAATGATGTCTTACTCAATTCTAGAATCACAAAGAAAGCCAACTGAGATCCTTTAAATTTGCTATAATTCTATCCTTTGACAGGTTGTTTGCATTCACCACAATACTCAGCACTATATACACTATAATCATTTTGGAATTTTTGATCTTACCCTATCTCTGATCAAAATATAAAGATACAGAAATCACAGGCTGGGCGTGGTGGCTCACGCCTGTAATCCCACCACTTTCGGAGGCCGAGGCGGGTGGATCACTTGAGGTCAGGAGATCAAGACCATCCTGGCCAACATGGTGAAATCCCACCTCTACTAAAAATGCAAAAATTGGCCGGGCACGGTGGCTCACGCCTGTAATCCCAGCACTTTGGGAGACCAAGGTGGGCGGATCACCAGGTCAGGAGATAGAGATCATCCTGGCTAACATGGTGAAACCCTGTCTCTACTAAAAAATACAACAAAAATTAGCCGGGCGTGGTGTTGGGCACCTGTAGTTCCAGCTACTCAGCAGGCTGAGGCAAGAGAATGGCGTGAACACAGAAGGCGGAGCTTGCGGTGAGCCGAGATTGCGCCACTGCACTCCAGCCTGGGCAACAGAGCGAGACTGTCTCAAAAAAAAAAAAAAAAAGCAAAATGAGCGGGGCGTGGCGGTGTGCGCCTGTAGTCCCAGCTACTCAGGAGGCTGAGGCAGGAAAATTGCTTGAACCCAGGGGCGGAGGCTTCAGTGAGCCAAGATCGCGCCACTACACTGCAGCCTGGTGACAGAGCGAGACTCCATCTCAAAAAAAAAAAAGACACAGAAATCACACCTGTTAAAAGGATAAGTTGAGTATATGTTAAAAATGTATACTCCTAAATGGAAATCCAAACCTGAGCATGAAGTCATAGCAGAAAGCAACTGAGTGAAAGGAAGAGGAATAGAAGCAATATCAGGAGTGATCTTTCTTGAATGTAACTAAGATTCCACAAAGAGCTGCTTCACATAAATTACCCTTTTGAGAAAGGGCAGCCCCTGAATGGTCTCTACTAATTCGTAACTGTGGTTTAGCTTTCTTCCTTCAGGCCTACCAGCTGTTTGAGATGCCCTGTTCTAGAAAGAGCCTAGAAAAGGGAGGAGAGGGTTGAAGAGTGTTACCTTGAGTAAGAAAGGCAGTAGATAGCATCTAAGGAACTTAGAAGCTAACTTGGCACAATAAGATGTCATGAACTTCAGCTTTCCTATTTGTAACCCTCATTTAGCTTCCACTAAACGAGAATAAAGCATTTGAAGCAAAAGCATGCTAACATCCCTATGTTAGCTACAGCATGAAAGGGCAACAGCTGAAGAGACTACACTCTACTCTAAGGCCAGCTTCAAAAGACAAAAAATATCCAGCAAACAATTGACCATAACAACTTTAAGAAAATAGACTGATTTTCTGGGATTTGTGGGAAGGATGTAAGGTCAAATCAGGGAGGAGACCTGGCAAGGACAGATGGCCCTGTGATTTTACCATAAAGCCAGCGATGATAAAAGATTTCTGCTACGGAAAAATCTCATACAACTAAAAAGCAGCATATAAGATTTTTTAAATTTGCCTTGCTAATTATTCTATCTTCCAGAAGGTAGACGAAATGAGTAGAATTATAATTTGGAACCTAATCTGAATAAGAAGAAATTGATCAGAAAAGAAGTAGTGGATGCCTCAAAAGAAAACAACCAAGGCAGATAGGCAGGCAGAAGAGCAAGGGGCACAGCTAGATGCAGCAACTAGACTCTGAGAACAGGCTTCAACCAGTCAAGGAGACAGGACCTAAGGCTGAGGTGCTAAAGACAGGACCTAAGTCTGAGATGCTAAAAGGGAAGACAACAGGATTGAGGTTCTCAAAAATGAAATTCTGGCAATCTCATTATTTAAGATAGATGGGGGAAAAAAGAAGGGGCTTATCTAAAGAGACTAGCTGGAAAGCTCACCAATCAACTCAGAATTAGACAGACATACACAACATATATAAAAAGAAAGAAACTATTTTTAAAAATTGCACTGATGTGTCACCAAGAAGGAAGCTGAAGCTGAAGCCCAGAATGTGCTGAGACTTGCAAAAAAGGTAAGGAAGACACAGGCCCACTCTTTGATGTAAATGGCATATTACTAATTAATATAAAGCAGAGACAAAACATCTCAATTCCTGTTTTTCTTCTATCTTTTCTGACAAGAAAAATCATCTTGAAAGTAGAAAGAAAAGAAGAAATATTAGGAAAACTAGATTACTGACCAAGATAAATAAGGAGACTGTCAAAGAGTGCCTATCTGTCTAAATGAATAAAAAATGCCTGGATGAATTCTACACCAGAGAACTTGAAGAATCTGCAGATGAGACCCATGCGTGACACTTTGGAAACCCAGACAAGTCTCATGATTCTAACAATCCCAAATATCACATTAGCTTTGTGTGTCTGCAGAAGCAATTTTCTTTTCTTTTCTGTTCTTTTTTTTTTTTGAGAAGGAGTTTCACTCTGTTGTCCAGGCTGGAGTGCAGTGGTGCGATCTCAACTCACCGCAACCTCTGCCTCCCGGGTTCAAGCAATTCTCCTGCCTCAGCCTCCTGAGTAGCTGGGATTACACGTATGCACCACCACGCCCAGCTAATTTTTGTATTTTAGTAGAGATGGGGTTTCACCATGTTGGCCAGGTTGGTCTCGAACTCCTGACCTCAAGTGATCCACCCAACTCAGCCTCCCAAAGTGCTGGGATTACAGGCGTGAGCCACCATGCCCAGCCTGCAGAAACAATTTTCAAAAAGAAGGGAGACTATATTCTCCGTACCTTATACTAGAGTTGATGTGATGTGCAGGGCAAGCAAAACTGCAGAATAGGTTACTAAAAGAATAGTTCATTAATAAAAACTAGTATCAGGAACATCTAGAAGCCATAACCAAACTCCATTTTCCTTTTTTTATATGGTTAGGCCAGCAAATGCTATAGGCATAAATATAGTATCTGGATTTCAGCAAGGAATAAAATAAAATCTCTCTTGATATCACTGTGCAAAGTGAAAAAATATGAATTTTTTAACTTGAAAGTGGCTTCACAGATAATTATACAACTGTACCTAAAGAGTTGCAGATAAATCTGGAAGAAGGCTCAGTAGTATGCAACGGGGCCCAGAGTAACCTGTCCTTTGCAACGTGTTTTTATAAATGACTTGGATGAGAATATGGAAAGGAGGATCATCAAATGTGCAAATGACAGGAATCTGGGATGGGAAAGTAAACACCCTGTATGCCATTATCAACTTTTTAAGTAATTCTAAGTGGCTGGAACAGGAGGCTAAATTTAAGGGGATCATATTTAATAAGGATAAATATAAAGTCATAAGCTTAGAACAAAAAATAAACAACAAAAATGGCACAGGACAGTGAGAAATGACTAGGCTTTTTAAAAAAGTCTATTTCAAAGAGACAAACAGTGTGTTACAGCTGCCAAAATCACTGATATCAGGTTTCATTAAAAGCAAAGTCTGAATGAAGAAAATGTCATTCTCTATGCAAATCAGACTACACTTGAATATACTTAGTTCTGAATGTACACATTTGAGAAGACTTAAAAAATCTAAGGCGAGGCCGGGCATGGTAGCTCATGCCTGTAATTCCCAGCACTTTGGGAGGCCAAGGCGGGTGGATCACGAGGTCAGGGGTTCAAGACCAGCCTGGCTAACATGGTAAAACCCTGTCTCTACTAAAAATACAAAAAATTAGCTGGTCATTGTGGCAGGCGCCTGTAATCCCAGCTACTTGGGAGGCTGAGGCAGGAGAATCTCTTGAACCCGGGAGGCGGAGGTTGCAGTGAGCCAAGATCGTGCCACTGCATTCCAGCTCGGGTGACAGTGCAAGACTCCGTCTAAAAAAAAAAAAAAAA
>NW_016823424.1:2338210-2350903 GCF_001698545.2 Rhinopithecus bieti | reverse complement strand
AAAAAAAAAAAAAAAAAAAATCTAAGGAGAGAGATAAGAATAAGTGAGGTGACCTAAAGTCATGTCATATGTAGAGTAACTGAAGGGAAAGAGGATTGCTGAAGCAAAGAAGTCTTTTTCGTTCTATCCTGTAAAGAGATTTCAATAGCTCAGGGTTGGATGAGCTGACCTCTTTAAAAGGGTCTCCAAATCAGTTCTATGATTTTATTATTTTAAAAAGACTAAATGTTATGAGACTGTTCAGGTATTAGAAGCTGCACTGGAAGGAAAATGGGCACAGAAAATCTTTTGGCAGGATAAAAATGTTCTTAAACTGGAAGGCAAAAAAAAAAAAAGCTCCATTGGAGCCAGGCACAGTGACTCACACCCATAATCCCAGCATTTTGGGAGGCTCAGGCAGGAGGACTGCTTGAGACCAGTAATTTGAGACCAGCCTGGGTAAAAAATAAGACCCTATCTCTACAATAACAAATTTTTAATTAGCTGGGCATGGTTCTGTGCGTCTGTAATCCCAGTTAATTGGGAGGCTGAGGTAGGAGGATTGCTTGAGCCTGGGAGGTCGCAGTGAGTCATGATTGTGCCACTGCACTGCAGCCTGGGCAACAAAATGAGACCCCACCACAAAAAACCTACAAACACAAAAACAACATTAAAAATAGAAGCTGTTGGCCAGGCGCAGTGGCTCACGCCTGTACCCTGCACTTTGGGAGAACAAGGCAGGTGGATCACTCAGGTCAGGAGTTCAAAGTCGCAGCCTGGCCAACATGGCAAAACCCTGTCTCCTACTAAAAATATAAAAATTAGCCAGGCGGCCAGGCGCGGTGTGCTCAAGCCTGTAATCCAGCACTTTGGGAGGCGCCGAGACGGGCGGAATCACGGAGGTCAGGAGATCAAGACCATCATGGCTAACATGGTGAAACCCCGTCTCCCTTTTACTAAAAATAACAAAAAAAAAAAACTAGCCGGCGACCTGGCGGGCGCCTGTAGTCACCCAGCACTCGGAGTCTGAGGCAGGAAATGCGGTGACCTCCGGGAGGCGGAGCTTGCAGTGAGACTGAGATCCGGCCACTGCACTCCAGCCTGGGCGACAGAGCGAGACTCCGTCTCAAAAAAAAAAAAAAAAAAAAAAAAAAAAAAAAAAAAAAAAAAAAAATTAGCCAGGGCGTGGGTGGTATGCGTCTGTAATCTCAGCTACTCAGGAGGCTGAGGCAGGAGAATTGCTTGAACCTGGGAGGCAGAGGCTGCAGTGAACCAAGATCATGCTACTGCACTCCAGCCTGGGTGAAAGAGCAAGACTCAGTCTCAAAAAAAAAAAAAAAGCACTGGGCTGTGTTTAGGGATCCTATTTATTATTAGAAAATACTAGGCCGGGCGCGGTGGCTCAAGCCTGTAATCCCAGCACTTTGGGAGGCCGAGACGGGCAGATCACGAGGTCAGGAGATCGAGACCATCCTGGCTAACACGGTGAAACCCCCGTCTCTACTAAAAAATACAAAAAACTAGCCGGGCGAGGTGGCGGGCGCCTGTAGTCCCAGCTACGCGGGAGGCTGAGGCAGGAGAATGGCATAAACCCGGGAGGCGGAGCTTGCAGTGAGCTGAGATCCGGCCACTGCACTCCAGCCTGGGTGACAGAGCAAGACTCCGTCTCAAAAAAAAAAAAGAAAAAAGAAAATACTAACTGGCATATAGTCTCCTCTGATAGGAAATACCACTAGTTCACTGCTATTACAAAGTCCAAAGCATATTTTCCATCTGCTATAGAAGGCAGAGCCAAATGATAACTATAAAACCCTACATACTGGCTAAACCAACTGGCTTATAAATCTGTCTATACTTAAAAAAACTGGCCAGGCATAATGGCTCACACCTGTAATCCTAGTACTTTGGGAGGCCGAGGCGGGTGGATCACCTGAGGTCAGGAATTCAAGATCAGCCGGGCCAACATGGCGAAACCCTCTACTAAAAATATAAAAATTAGCTGGGCGTGGTAGCAGGTGCCTGTAATCCCAGCTACTCGGGAGGCTGAGGCAGGAGAATCATTTGAACCTGGGAGGCAGAGGTTACAGTGAGCTGAGATCACGCCACTGCACTCCAGCCTGGGTGACAGAGTGTGACTCCATCTCAAAAAAAAAAAAAAAATTATTTGTACATTTGTGTACTTGCCATGACAAAACAAGGAGTAGACAAACTATAATAAAATAAATAAAATATAGATAACATCTAGGCATACTAAATCTTCTGTATACCAAATACAACAGGCCCATCAGTATAGCTTTGTTCTATCACAAACAATCCCTAAAAATGATATTCTTGGTTAAAGTTAAGATATAAAAAGGTTTTCAGTTCTCAGAGAACTTCTACATCTTATGAACATCCACTTGGCCAAAGGTGAACTATGCTCTCAGTATAGTGAATGATACTCTCAGATCTTCTAAACTGTCTATGAACAAGCTAAGTAAAATAGATATTTCCTGAAATACCAATAACTCCCTTTAAAAATATTTTTTTCACTCAAGGTGGCCTTGAATAACTCCCCTTTTGAAAAGAAAGCTTCAGTCATTCAAAGATTTATTACCTACTAAGTACCAGCTACTATTCTAAGTATGAAAATCACATATCAATTTTAAAATAAAATTATTTTCTTTTCCTTCTTTTCTCTTCTTTTCTGAAGTGTTTCAACACTTTTGGTCTTCAGTGTTTCAGCAGCAGTAAATAAATGGTATACCTTTTTAAGTTCTTACTACTTTTTTAAACACAAAGTTTATGACATCATCTATTCTCTATTTTGTACTTACTTCTCCCTAACCAATTTACAACTAAGTTCTTTTTCATTTATGCCTAACTTTCAGTTAAACAGTTGCTAGATAGTTCCTATCTAACTGTAATAGAACAAATGTTAAAATAGAGGAACAACTGGTTGGGGGCAAAATGAATATAAATAAAATCTAAATAATCCACAAGTAGTCTTAAATTTTAAATATCATAAAAACCGCCCGAGATTTCATCACTAGGCTGCTAAATGTGACTTTGGTAGCTAATCTCCAAAGATGGTCTCAGATGACCCACAGCTCTTTGTATTCACACCCTTTCGCAGCACGTCTTCCACACTGGATATGGGCTGGTAAACTTGCTTTAACAAGAATGTGCGAGAAATAACAGTGTGCAAGTTCTGGTTTAGGGATTAGTCTTTCTTTTTTTTTTTTTTTTTTTAGACAGAGTCTTGCTCTATCACCCAGGCTGGAGTGCAGTGGTGCCATCTCGGCTCACTGCAACCTCCACCTCCTGGGTTCAAGTGATTCTCCTGCCTCAGTCTCCCGAGTAGCTAGGATTATATGCATGTACCACCATGCCTGGCTAATTTTTTGTATTTTTAGTAGAGATGGGGTTTCACCATGCTGGCCAGGCTGGTCTTGAAGTACTGACCTCGTGATCCACCTGCCTCTGCCTCCCAAAGTGCTGGGATTACAGGCGTTAAGCCACCGCGCCCGGCTGGGTCTAGTCTTTAAGAAGGATTGCTAGCTTTTACTTTTGCACTTTTGGGAACTCTGAACTGCTAGTAAGAAGTCTGGCTACTCTGTTGAAGCAACCACATGGAGTGGCTCAGTGGAGATGGGGAGGTCCTGAGGCTACACGGAAAGACAGCGAGCTCCAGCCAACCCAGTGTCCCAGCAGAGCCCAGCATCAAACATGTAAGTAAGCCACCTTGAATGTCCCAGCCTAGGCCTCAGAATGACTGCAGCCTCAGCCTACTGATTCCACATGAAGGAGAACTGCATGGTCAATCCATAGATTCATGAGAAGTCATTGTTGTTTTGAGCCACTAAGTTTTTGTGCGTGGTTTGTTATGCGATAAGATAACAAAGCTTCTAAAAAATTTCTTTGTTCTAAAACAAAACTTAATAGTAATGGTGAATGTGCAAAGGAAAATATTAAGTCAACCTTACTTAGAACAGTTCTACTAAAAAAAAAAAAAGGTGCATTCCAAAAGCCACTGTATGACATTTAAGAAACAACAAAGCATAAAACTATCTGATTACAATATAACTCATCTGAACTTAAATTACCTTTTAAAACAATGCTATAAAACCTTTAACTACACTGCCAATAAAATATACCTATTTTCACTCTTTTTTTTTTTTTTAAGACGGTCTTGCTCTGTTGCCCAGGTGGGGTACAGTGGCACAATCACTACTCACTATAGCCTCAGCCTCTTGGGCTCAAGTCATCCTCCCACCTCAGCGTCCCGAAGAGCTGGAACTACAGGTTGTGCCACCATGCCCAGCTAGTTTTTATATTTTTTGTAGAGATGAGGCTTTGCAATGTTGCCCAGACTGAGACTGGTCTCAAATTCCTGGGCTCAAGCAATCTGCCGCTTTGGCCCCACAAAGTGCTGGGTTTACAGGCGTGAGTCATCATGCCTGGCCTTTGTTTTCACTCTTTGGGTAAAGAAACAGTGTTGGCCGGGCGCGGTGGCTCACGTCTGTAATCCCAGCACTTTGGGAGGCTGAGGCGGGCAGATCACTTGAGGTTAGGAGTTTGAGAACAGCCTGGCCAACATGGTGAAACCCTGTCTCTATTAAAAATACAAAAATTAGCCAGGCGTGGTGGCAGGTGCCTATAGTCCCAGTTACTTGGGAGGCTGAGGCACAAGAATCATTTGAACTGGGGAGGTGGAGGTTGCAGTGGCCTGAGATTGCACCACTGCACTCTAGTCTAGGTGACAGAGTGAGACCCTATCTCAAAAAAAAAAAGAAAAAGAAAAAGAAAGAAAGAAACAGTGTTAAAGAATTTGAACAATATGGCCAGATCCAAAAATTAAGCAACTGGATAAGAAAACAAACAAAAATGTATAAGAAACAGAGAAAAAAGGAGAAAATAAATGTGTGTAACAGTGTGGCCCCATTAAAGGAATGATGGGATGACTATCTGCTTTCCTCCCTCTTGTCACACACTCTGGTTTTGTGGCTTTCAACATCTTGAAATACCATTCGTATTAGGTAAGCCATTTTATATTCAGACCCAGTAAACACATTTGTGCGTCTACAGAACTGAAAAGTTTCATGAAACAATACTTACTAATTTTGGTATTTTTTTTTTTTCTTTTTTGAGACAAGGTCTGGCTCTATCGCCCAGGCTGGAGTCTGGTGGCGCCATCTTGGCTCACTGCAACCTTCACCTCCCGGGCTGAAGCCATTCTCCCACCTCAGCCTCCTGAGTAGCTGGGACTACTACAGGCATGCACCACCATGCCCACCTATTTCTTTGTATTTTTAGTAGAAATGGGGTCTCACCATGTTGCCCACACTGGTCTTAAACTTGTGAGCTCAAGCGATCTGCCAGCCTCAGCCTCCCAAAGTCCTGGAATTACAGGCATGAGCCACCCCGCCTAGCCTTGGTAGTCTCTATTTGACTTCATTTTAAATTTTTACTACAACCTGAAGTTTGGAAAAAACACTGCTCTAGTCTTTTGTGCCCCTTAGAACTTTGTACCAAATTAAATCAAGTTTATTTACAGTTCCTTTAACAGTATTTTTAAAACAAACATAATAAAAGACAAGTCTAAAAGATCATACTGTAATTCAGCTACTTAAGAACAGGAATAATATCTACTTAAATAGATAATCAAACAAATACAGGTTGGGCACTGTGCCTCACGCCTATAATCCCAGCACTTGGGAGGCCAAGGCAGGAGGATCACTTGAGCCCTGGGGTTCAAAACCAGCCTAGACAACATAGTGGGACCTTGTCTCTATAAAAAAATTTTAAAAATTAGCCAGGCGTAGTGGTCCGCACCTGTAGTCCCAGCTACTCAGGAGGCTGAGGTGGGAGGATCACTTGAGTCCTGGAGGTTGAGGCTGCAGTGAGCCGTGACTATGCCATGGCATTCCAGCCTGGGCAACAGAGTGAGATTCCATCTCAAAAACAAACAACAACAACAACAACAACAACAACAAAAATGTACAGTTCAGGGCCAGGCACAGTGGCTCACACCTGTAATCCCGGCGCTTTGGGAGGCTGAGGCGGGAGGATCACTTGAGGCCAGGAGTTTGAGACCAGCCTGACCAATATGGTGAAACGTTGTCTCTACTAAAAACGCAAAAATTAGCCCGGGGTTGTGGTGGGTGCCTGTAGTCCCAGCTACTCGGGAGGCTGAAGCAGGAGAATTGCTTGAACCTGGGAGGCAGAGGTTGCAGTGAGCTGAGATCATGCCACTGCACTCCAGCCTGGGCGACAGAACAAGACTGTCACAAAAAAAAAAAAAAAAAAACAAAACAAAATCCTGTTTTTTAATTAAAAAAGTTTTAAAAAAAAAAACTACAATCAGATCCTGCTTTTTAAGTCAGAAAGTATTTAGAAATAAAATAGTTTTCAAGTCATCTTCTGCTGTATTTGTATATTATATTACTAAATTCAAGTCAGGTCTGTATGAAAGGCATATAAATAGCAGTGGCTCTCAATCTTAGCAGCTGCACATTAGAATCACCTGGGGAGCTTTAAAAACTCCCTTTCAGGCTATATCCCATGTCAACTAAATCCAAATGGGGAGGAGGGATTGGTGAGTTTAATTACTCAGTGCTATGTATTAATAAACTAAGAGAATGAATGGGTTTGATCTCTATGTCATCTAGAATGACCATCTTTTTATAGCAAGACTTGACTTTGCAGAGGTCCTCAGTGAGCTATCTTGAAACATTAGCACAAAGGGTGAGGGTATTTGTTCAGGTCTACACATAGGGTGAAAACATTCAGTCTGACATGGCCTCAGTAAATCCCTTCAAACCTTTTTTATTTTTTGAATTCATCAAATAGTCTTTGAGCACTTGCTATGTTCTAGGCCCTGTTTTAGGTGGCAGGAATATAGCAATAAACAAGTTAAAGAAGGTTCCCTGGCTGGGTGCGGTGGCTCACACCTATAATCCTAGCACTTTCGGAGGCAGACGTGGGCAGATCATGAGGTCAGGAGTAAGAGATCAGCCTGGCCAACATAGTGAAACCCCATCTCTACTAAAAACAAAAAAAAAAATTAGACTGGCGTGGTGGCAGGTGCCTGTAATCCCAGCTACTCAGGAGGCTGAGGCAGGAGAATCTCTTGAACCTGGGAGGTAGAAGCTGCAGTTAGCTGAGATCACGCCATTGCACTCCAGCCCGGACAACAGTGCGAGACTCTAAAAAAAAAAAAAACAAGAAAAGAAAAGAAGGTTCCCTGACAGAACATAACATCATTGTCATCTAAATTTCTATCTTTTCACAGCCATAACATACTAAATTATTCAGCAAACCCCTCATGTTTTCTTTCTCTCCAGTTCACTGTCTTTACAGTATTAGTGATAATAAAGGAAGCATAAAGGAATTATTTTAAAACATATAGTAAAAATGATGTAACTTGAAAGGGCCTAGTATGCTTATAGCAGATGTTTTATGCAACTGCCCTGAGTAGCTTACCTCCATTCCCCTCCAGTTTCAAACCAGGAACATGGAAACACAAGTGAGCAGTAGATAAAAACTACACGATAGGCTGGGTGCAGTGGTTCATGCCTATAATCCCAGCACTTTGGGAGGCCAAGGCAAGTCGATCACTTGAGATCAGGAGTTCGAAACTAGCCTAGCTAACATGGTAAAACCCCATCTCCACTAAAAGTATAAAAAATAATTAGCCAGGCATGGTGGCACACGCCTGTAGCCCGTAGTCCCAGCTAGTTGAGAGCCTGAGGCAGGAGAATTGCTTGAACCAGGGAGAGGAGGTTGCAGTGAGCCGTGACTACGCCACTGGACGACAGAGGAGAGACTCTGTCTCAAAAACAAACAGCAACAAAAAAACTACACTATATCTGGATTTTATGCTATCCCTGAGAGAGCTGTCATTTGATAGTCTTTCTCTGGGAATACTGCTTCTGGAACTGTTTCCCAGATGTCAAAACCAGGCTTAATGTTCTTTAAGCACTTTAAGAAGTGCTTCTGGAGTATAAATCTTTCTATTTCTTCAGCACGATTATGAGATCAGTTTAGATCATTTGCAAGATACCAGATGTATCTCAAAGTTTGAGATGTACAACTTGAAGTTTACCAAAAAATGAAGCTGATTTCCCTTTTTTCTCAAGTCTTTCAGTCTCTCACATTTCTACTCTGCTGAATTATTTGCCAACTACCAATGATTTATACCTACCAGAAATGTGCTTTTATTTTCCTTTAGCTTATAAAGTCACTAAACACATCTAATTTCTGCTAACCTTATTTATTTTGGAAGCTGAAAAGTATCTATGTCAGATACAAATTTACTTCCAGGGAGTTTGTAAGATATTAAACATTTAATCAAAGAAATCTGAATCAGCAAAGCCCTACCTCAGGAGATTTACCAGATATAGGCCTACCTTCTTAGTTTTTTTCCATACATTATAGGATTAGCTCTTACCAGCCTACAAATCTCATTAAAACACTGCTAATTGAAAACATCACCTGTGGCATCATTAGTACTAGGCTCTTTTATTAAATTTCTGAAATCACTGACTCTTTCCAGTTAGGCAAAAAATGGCAGCTCACAACAATATTCATAGGTTAAATATTCAAGGGAATCTGACTATTTTGATATAGAAAATAGAACTCTCATTTAAGTATTCAAAGATCAAATGTCTATCATCATAGTATGGCATAACTTGGAAAACACCAACAGTTATTTTTTTTGTTTTGTTTTCTTGTGACTAAGGGAATCCACACTTAGCCCTTTATAGTGCTGAGCCTCAAAGATTCTTTTCCCATCCAAAATGTCTACCAGCTCATGCTTTTCTTCCTCCTTGCAGTTAGGCCTCCATCTTCACTGGCAAGCATCACTATTACCTCTCTATACTTGAGAGTTCTTAGGTCTTGCTCATCCTGTACTCCCTACCATGCCTGGCTTCAAAGTAGGACAATCTCTCTAGTCCCTCACTCCTCCCTGTACTGAAAGGCAAGCACAGACACTTTTCTGTGTTTTTATTTATTTATTTTCTATTTTTCTTGTGTGCATGTTTTTTGGGTTTTGTGTGTGTGTGTGTGTGTGTTTGAGACACAGTAGCACTCTGTTGCCCAGGCTGTAGTGCAGTGGTGCTATCTCGGCTTACTACAACCTACGCCTCCCGAGTTAAAGTGACTCTCCCACCTCAGCCTGCTGAGTAGCTGGGATTACAGGTGCGCTCCTGTAATCCCATGTAAACCATGCCTGGCTAATTTTTGTATTCTTAGTAGAGATGGGGTTTCACCACGTTGGCCAAGCTGCTCTGAAACTCCAGGCCTTAAGTGATCCAACTGTCTCAGCCTCCCAAAGTGTTGGGATTACAGGCGTGAGCCACTGGGCCTGGCGTACTTTTCTGTGTTTTAAGGCTGTAATTGCTGATGACTCTCAGGAAAATCCTGAAAGTACCAGAATACTTAGTCCTATGAAATGGTAAATAGGCCCTAACCATCTCTTCTCTTTTATGCTCAAAGTGATAGGACTTAGGAACATTTCTCCTCCCTCAGACCACATTTCTTCTTCTTCTTCTTTTTTTTTTGTGAGACCGAGTTTCGCTCTTGTTGCCCAGGCTGGAGTGCAATGGTGAGAGGCTGGAGTTCAATGGCGTGATCTCAGCTCACCACAACCTCCGCCTCCCGGGTTGAAGCGATTCTCCTGCCTCAGCCTCCTGAGTAGCTGGGATTACAGGTGTGCACCACCACACCTGGCTAACTTTCTATTTTCACTAGAGACAGGGTTTCTCCATGTTGGTCAGGCTGGTCTCGAACTCCCAACCTCAGGTGATCCACCCGCCTCGGCCTCCCAAAGTGCTGGGATTACAGGTGTGAGCCACTGTGCCAGGCCAGACCACATTTCTGATGAAGGCCTTTTCTTCTAAAATGGCCAGCAAATTCCCTAGAGATGTAACCAGTTAGATCTGATGATGTAATCAAAGCAGAAATGTTATTTGCCCCTTGTCTTTTATAAATAGAGTAAATTTGTATTTCTAAGGATATGCAGAACAGAAGACACCCAGTTTACTAAGCTTCAACCCTTCTCAGGCATGATAACTAGCTTTTTATCATTATCCTCCAATCTGTAGCCAGAGTAACTTTTTTTTTTTTTTTGAGACGGAGTCTCGCTCTGTTGCCCAGGCTGGAGTGCAGTGGCCGGATCTCAGCTCATTGCAAGCTCCACCTCCCGGGTTTACGACATTCTCCTGCCTCAGCCTCCCAAGTAGCTGGGACTACAGGCGCCCGCCACCTCACCCGGCTAGTTTTTTGTATTTTTTAGTAGAGACGGGGTTTCACCCGGTTAGCCAGGATGGTCTCGATCTCCTGACCTCGTGATCCGGCCGTCTCGGCCTCCCAAAGTGCTGGGATTACAGGCTTGAGCCACCGCGTCCGGCCTCAGAGTAACTTTTTAAAAATGTAAATCTAGAAATGTTCCTTCTCTGTTTAAGTTTCAGCGGTTTCGCAATGTAATCATGACAAAGTGCTAACTCCTCAACATGTCTCCCAAAACCCTTCAGAACTGGGCCCAGTTTACCTTTTCAGTCTCATCTCTCGCCATACTTCCCATCTCTCTATACGTACGTATAGTGAGACTGCGTCTTGCTGTGTTTCCCAGGCTGGAGAGCAGTGGCGTGATCACAGCTCACTGCAAGCCTCAAATTCCTGGGCCCAATCAATCCTCCCACCTCAGCCTCAGCCTCCCAAGTAGCTGGACTATAGGCACACGCCACCATGCCTGGCTCATCTTTTAATTTTTTGTACAGACAGGGCCTCACTCTCCTGGCCTCTCAGGATCCTCCTGCCTCAGCCTCCTAAAGTGCTGAGATTACAGACAGGAGACACTGCACCTGGCCTCTTTTCCCTTTTTAAAAGATTCAGCAGACAAACTGCAGTTCCTTCCCCTGCCCCCAGGCCTTGGGGTACATCTGCTCTCTTCTACCTCAACTCAACTGCTATGATTCATTTTTTGCACATAAATTTGCATTTAATTCATACAATAATGCTGTGAGGTAGGAGGAATTATCTCCTCCTCACCATTTTCCAACTGAAGGAACTGAGGCTACAGTAATTAGAAATGTTAAATAATGTGCCCAAGGTTACACAGCTATTAAATACTGGATTTACAAATGAATTTATTCATTCATTCATAAATACATTATGAACACTGATATGCCTGGGACTATTTCAGGCAGTAGGGAAATAATAAGCAAACAAACTCATTTTATCCAAGTTTTATCCTGTTTATCAACACTCAATGCTTTATATTAAGTAGCAACTGTTTAAAACATTCCTGAGGGCAAAAAATATATAATCAAAAGCTCCCACTGAGTGCTCCAAAGATATTTCTAAAGGTGTTGCACTCTAACACTTATGCATGGATATTTGCACAACTCATACTAATGAAATATCAATTAACTATGATTTCACTAAAAGAACCTGAAAAGGACTCAAAGGCCAGGCATGGAGGCTCCCATTTATAATCCCAACA
This sequence comes from Rhinopithecus bieti, assembly GCF_001698545.2. Taxonomy (NCBI): domain Eukaryota; kingdom Metazoa; phylum Chordata; class Mammalia; order Primates; family Cercopithecidae; genus Rhinopithecus; species Rhinopithecus bieti. The sequence goes on along the minus strand of NW_016823424.1, from coordinate 2,339,436 downwards.
CTTTCGGAGGCTGAGGCGGAGGATCACTCGAGCCTAGGAATTCAACACCAGCCTAGGTAATACAGCGAGACTCTGTCTTTTGTTCTTTTTCCTTCCTTCCTTCCTTCTTTTCTATCTTTCTTTTTTTTTTTCTTGGTAGAGATGGGGTCTCAAAATGTTGCCCAGGCTAGTCTCAAAATCCTGGGCTCAAGTGATCCTTCTACCTCAGCCTCCCAAAGTGCTGGGATTAAAGGCGTGAGCCACTGCACCTGGGCCCTTCCTTCCTTTCATCCCTCCTGTACACCCTCCTTTCTTTCCTTCATTTTTTAGAGACAGGGTCTCACACTGTCACCCAGGCTGGAGTGTAGTGGTGCTATCATAGCTCACTGCCACCTTGAACTCCTAGACTCAAGGGATCCTCCTGCTGTAGCCTCCTGAATAGCTGGAACCACAGAGGCACACTACTGCAACCATCTAATTTTTAAAGTTTTTGGTTGGGCGCAGTGGCTCACACCTGTAATCGCAGCATTTTGGAAGGCCAGGGTAGATGAATTATCTGAGGTCAGGAGTTTGAGACCAGCCTGACCAGCATGGCAAAACCCTGTCTCTACTAAAAATACAAAAATCAGTCAGGCGTGGTGGCAGGCGCCTGTAATCCCAGCTACTTGGGAGGCTGAGGCAGGTGAATCGCTTGAACCCGGGAGGCAGAGGTTGTAGTGAGCTGAGATCACACCACTGGACTAAAGCCTGGGCAACAGAGCGAGACTCTGTCTAAAAAATACAAATAATAGGCCGGGCACGGTGGCTCAAGCCTGTAATCCCAGCACTTTGGGAGGCCGAGACGGGTGGATCACGAGGTCAGGAGATCGAGACCATCCTGGCTAACACGGTGAAACCCCGTCTCTACTAAAAAAAAATACAAAAAAATTAGCCAGGCATGGTGGCGGGCGCCTGTAGTCCCAGCTGCTCGGGAGGCTGAGGCAGGAGAATGGCGTGAACCCGGGAGGCGGAGCTTGCAGTGAGCCGAGATCCGGCCACTGCACTCCAGCCTGGGCGACAGAGCAAGACTCCGTCTCAAAAAAAAAATAATAATAATAATACAAATAATAATAATAATAATAAAATAATATTTTTTACATTTTTTGGTAGAGATGGGGTCTCGCCATCTTGCCCAGGATGGTCTTGAACTTCTGGGTCCAAGCAATCCTCTCACCTCAGCCTCCTGAGTAGCTGGGACCAAAAAAAAA
>NW_016823424.1:2334661-2337398 GCF_001698545.2 Rhinopithecus bieti | reverse complement strand
CGTCTCGGCCTCCCAAAGTGCTGGGATTACAGGCTTGAGCCACCGCGCCCGGCCTAAACACTATTTTTTAAATGACTAAAATAATAATATGCCCATATAAAAAATACAGGTCTTTAGCTGGGCAGGGTGGCTCACACCTATAATCCCAGCACTTTGGGAGGCCGATGGGGGCAGATCACTTGAGGCCAGGAGCTAGAGACAAGCCTGGACAACATAGGGAAACCTCATCTCTACTAAAAATACAAAAAAAAAAAAAACCTGGGTATGGTGGCGCACGCCTGTCATCGCACCTACTCAAGAGGCTGGGGTACAAGAATCGTTTGAACCTGGGAGGTGGAGGTTGCAGTGAGCCAAGATGGCACCACTGCACTCCAGCCTGAGTGAAAAAGCAAAAAAAAAAGCCAGGTGTGGTGGCTCACGAGGTCAGGAGTTTGAGACCAGTCTGACCGACATAGTGAAACCGTCTCTACTAAAAATACAAAAATTAGCCAAGCATGGTGGCACACACCTGTAATCCCAGCTACTCAGGAGGCTGAAGCAGAATTGCTTGAATCCCAAGGCGGAGGTTGCAGTGAGCCGAGATTATGCCACGGCACTCCAGCCTGGGTGACAGAGCAAGACTCTATTGCAAAAACAAAAAAAAACAGTCTTTATAATTAGGCTACTTGGCAAACATGATTGGGTTATACTGTAGATGAATAGTCAAGACAATGCTGCTACCATTTATTATCAACTCTGTATTGAGTACCTGGCTGTCTATGATCCCTGTGAAGTGCTCCTGAATATTCTTCTTCACGAGTCTGCATGTTACTGCAATTACTTCTTCAAGTACAATTTAATTAATTAAATCTCTCACACATTTTTAAGCATCTTCTTTCCCTATCAAACCTACAAACCTATCTGCCCTTGAAACTATCTTCTCTTTGGCTCCTGATGTAATGAGGGCTAAGTTCATCCTCCTGGGAAAGGCTAATCCTTACCCACAGACTTGGAGCCCACCCCTTCTCAATTCTCAAGAACCTTTTTCCTCTGATTATCCCAATACATGTACCATCAATCTTCCTCTCTGGATCATTCCCATCTTAGCATACCATCACATTTGAGTATTTCCCATCTTAAAAAAAGAAAGTCTTCCCACATCTGCCTTCAACTACTGCTCTACTTCTCTGTACCTTTCATAACTAAAAGTCTTTATATAAAGAACCTCTATTTCCTCACCTCCAATTCACTCCTTCAACCAACACAGTTCGGCTTTCACTACAACATATCATGGAAAATAATTGTCATGGTCACCAACGACTTCCATGTAGCCAAACTCAATGGTCACTTCTCTGGGCTCATGTTTTTTTTTTTTTTTTTTGAGACGGAGTCTTGCTCTGTCACCCGGGCTGGAGTGCAGTGGCCGGATCTCAGCTCACTGCAAGCTCTGCCTCCCAGGTTTATGCCATTCTCTTGCCTCAGCTCCCGAGTAGCTGGGACTACAGGCGCCCGCCACCTCGCCCAGCTAGTTTTTTGTATTTTTTAGTAGAGACGGGGTTTCACCGTGTTAGCCAGGATGGTCTCGATCTCCTGACCTCGTGATCCGCCCGTCTCGGCCTCCCAAAGTGCTGGGATTACAGGCTTGAGCCACTGAGCCCGGCCCTCTGGGCTCATCTTACTTCTGTTTTCAGGAGCACTCAACACAGCTGTAACTCCTACATTCACCACTCTCTTCTCTGGATCCTGAATACTCTTACCTAATTTTCTTCCCACCTCACTGGCAACATCTTCTTAACTCCCTGTGGCAACCCTCCTGCTCTACAAAACCTCTGCACTTGATTTTTGGCTCTTCTCTTTCTACACTTTCAGAAGATCTCATTAACTCCCATACATTCAAGTATCTCTTTATTCTGATGTCTCCCAAATGTGTCTACTAGGTCTAGACTTGTATATTGATTTGCATATTTAATACCTACCTAACACTGCCTTTTTGTTGTCTCTCAGAGATATCAAACAGACCAAGTCCAATATAAAACTCTTGATCTTATTCCAAACATACCCAGCCTATCCCCACTTCTCAGCAAATGTCAATACCATCCAACAAAATATTCAAACCAGAACTCTTTTTTTTTTTTTTTTTTTTTGAGACAGAGTCTTGCTCTGTCACCCAGGCTGGAGTGCAGTGGCGCAATCTCGGCTCACTGCAAGCTTCGGCTCCTGGGTTTACGCCATTCTCCTGCCTCAGCCTCCCGAGTAGCTGGGACTACAGGCGCCCGCCACCTCGCCTAGCTAGTTTTTTGTACTTTTAGTAGAGACGGGGTTTCACCGTGTTAGCCAGGATGGTCTCGATCTCCTGACCTCGTGATTCGCCCGCCTCAGCCTCCCAAAGTGCTGGGATTACAGGCTTGAGCCACCACGCCCGGCCAAACCAGAACTCTTGAAGGCATCCTAGATTGATCCTTTCCTCTTATCCTCATGTTCATTAGCAAGTCCTATATGTTTTTATCTATAAAATATATCTTGAGTTCACATTCTCTTCAGTAGCGAATAGAAATTTAGAGGACAGGCTCTGGAGGTAAGCTACTAGAATTTACATGACAGTAATAATTGCTAGCATTTATTGAGCACTTACTAGTTGCCTGACACTACCCTAATTATTTTACATATATAAACTAATTTAATCTTCATAACAATCTCACAAGGTAAGTACTACTATTATTACCTCCATTTTAAAGAGAAGCATGGGCCGGGCGCGGTG
>NW_016823424.1:2318614-2332627 GCF_001698545.2 Rhinopithecus bieti | reverse complement strand
TCTTAGACAAGACTCAAAAATCATGTACCATACAAGATTCATAAATTATACTAAGTTAAGAACTTTAGGCCAGGCATGGTGGCTAATGCCTGTAATCCCAACACTTTGAGGAAGGTCGAGGTGGGAGAACTGCCTGAGTCCAGGAGTTTGAGGCTAGCCTCAGCAACATAGGGAGACCCCCATCTCCACAAAAAATACAAAAAATTAGCCAGGCTTGGTGGGGCATGCCTGTGGTCCCAGCTCCTTGAGAGGCAGAGGCAGGAGGATCACTTGAGCCCAGGAGGTTGAGGCTGCAGTGAGCTGTGACTGCCATTGCACTCCAGCCTGGTCGACAGAGCAAGACCCTGTCCCTGCCCCTTCCCCACCAAAAAAAGAACCTTAGAACCAAAGACACATAAAGAGAGGGAAATGACAAGCCACAAACTGGCAGAATATACTGACTACATACAAACTGACAAAAGATGAGTATCTAAAATATATTTGGGGCTGGCCATGATGGCTCACACCTGTAATCTCAACACTTTTGTAGATTACTCCATCTCTACAAAAATAAAAAATTAGCCAGGTATGGTGGCATGCCCAGGTGTTGTCTCAGCTACTCAGGAGGCTAAGGTACGAGGATTGCCTGAGCCCAGTAGTTTGAGGCTGCAGTGAGTCAAGTTTGTGCCACTACACTGCAGTCTGGGTGACAGAGTGAGAGCCTACCTCAAAAAAGAAAATTAATAAAATATATTTAAGATTCCTATAAATTAATATGAAAAAGGCCAAACCTCCCTCCCCCACCCCATATCCCCAAAAAACTCAAATACTTAATTCTTAGGAGAAAACATCAGTGGCCCACAAACATATGAAAAGGTGCTGGCCTCATAAGAAATTAGGAAAATACAAATTAAAACCACAATAAAATACTATTCCACACAAAAATTACAACAGTGAACAAATAAAATAATGGCTAGGATGCAGAACTGAAACACCTAAACTCTAAGTATACTAGAAAAATAATTTGGCATTATCTTGTAGGAAGATATAGCAAGCTCATAATCCAACAATTCCATTGTTCCTATAATCCCTCTGCCTGGAATATATTTCTCTTCCACCTTTGCATGGCCAAATCTTACCCTTCTTTCAGATACCACCTTAGGAGGTAGAAGTAGTATTTCTGTGTTTTGAATTCCTATAGCACTTCAAGTGCTTTTAGCATATTTATTTCCAACCTGTATCACATTTATTTATATACATGTCTTATCTTCTCTATCAAATTGTAAGCAAATGAAAGACAGAAACCTGTTTGATTTATTTATATTCAGCACCTGCATATGGGAGCATATGGTGAAGACAAAGCTATAGAATCACGCTGTACAAAACCAAGTACATAGTAGGCACTCAAACGTTTGCTGAATGATAAGAGTAAAAATCTGCTTAGTGACCAAGGGAATAAACTAGGATTTGCTGTGCATATAAAACATTAGGCGGGGCACAGTGGCTCACGCCTGTAATCCCAGCACTTTGGGAGGCCAAAGCAGGCAGATCACCTGAGGTTGGGAGTTAGAGACCAGTCTGGCCAATATAGTGAAACTCCATCTCTACTAAAAATACAAAAATTAGTCAGGTGTGGTGGCACACGCCTGTAATCCCAGCTACTCAGGAGGCTGAAGCAGGAGAATCACTTGAACCCAGGAGGCAGAGGTTGCAGTGAGCTGAGACTGCACCACTGCACTCCAGCCTCAGCAACAGAGTGAGACTTCATCTCAAAAAAAAAAAAAAGAAAGAAAATTAAATCATTGGTGAAAGGAAAACCAGAACACCAATTTGTGTACCCAAAGTCCCAAGTTTATTCTGTTAGGTTCCACTTGAGGCATAGTGAGAGTCGACTATCAGCAACAAATGGAAACTACTATGAACAAGGCAGATAAAGGAGACCAGGATAGGAAAAGGTGGAGGGGTGGGGAAGACAGAAGGTGACAAAGTAGAGGGAAGGCTGGGATAACTGGCAAGCCACATGTAGCAGAATAAAACTGGATCCTCATCTCTCACCTTATACAAAAATCAACTCAAGGTCGATCAAAGACTTACATCTAAGACTTGAAACCATAAAAATTCTAGAAGGTAACATTGGAAAAACCCTTCTAGACACTAGCTTAGGCAAAGACTTCATGACCAAGAACCCAAAAGCAAACGCAACAAAAACAAAGATAAACAGATGAAACTTAATTAAACTAAAATGCTTCTGCACAACAGAAGAAATAATCAGCAGAGTAAACAGACAACCCACAGAGTGGGAGAAAAGTCTTCACAATCTATACATCCGACAAAGGACTAATATCCAGAATCCACAAGGAACTCAAACAAATCAGCAAGAAAAAAACAATTCCATCAAAAAGTGGCTAAGGACATGAATAGACAATTCTCAAAAGAAGACATACAAATGGTCAACAAGCACATGGAAAAATGCTCAACATCACTATCAGGGAAATGAAAATCAAAACTACCATGCAATATCACCTTACTTCTGCAAGAACAGCCATAATCAAAAAATTTAAAAAAAAAACAACAACAGATGTTGGCATGGATGTGGTGAAAAGGGAACACTTTTATACTGTTGGTGGCAATGTAAACAGTACAACCACTATGAAAAACAGTGTGGAGATTCCTTAAAAAACTAAAAGTATATCTACCATTTGATCCAGCAATCCCACTGCTAGGTATCTACCCAGAGGAAAAGAAGTCATTATATGAAAAAGATACTTGCACATGCATGTTTATAGCAGCATAATTTGCAATTGCAAAAATAGGGAACCAGCCCAAATGCCCATCAACAAGTGGATAAAGAAAATGAGGTGGCCAGGCGTGGTGGCCCACACCTGTAATCCCAGCACTTTGGGAGGCGATGCGGGCGGATCAAAAGGTCAGAAGTTCAAGACCAGCCTAGCCAATATGGTGAAACTCCATCTCTACTAAAAAGACAAAAATTAGCCGGGCATGGTAGTGGGTGCCTGTAATCCAGGCTACTCCGGAGGCTGAGGCAAGAGAATCACTTGAACCCGGCAGGCAGAGGTTGCAGTGAGCCGAGATTGTGGCACTGCACTCCAGCCTGGGCAGCAGAGTGAGACTCTGTCTCAAAAAAAAAAAAAGAAAAGAAAATGTGATATATAGGCCAGGTGCAGTGGCTCACATCTGTAATCCCAGCACTTTGGGACGCCGAGGTGGGCGGATCACTTGAGGTCAGGAGTTTGAGGCCAGCCTGACCAACATGGCGAAACCCTGTCTTTACTAAAAATACAAAAAGTAGCCTGGCGTGGTGTCAGGCACCTGTAATTCCAGTTACTCAGGAGGCTGAGGCAGGAGAATCTCTTGAACCCAGGAGGTGACAGTTGCAGTGTGCCAAGATTGTGCCGCTGTACTCCAGCCTGAGCAACAGAGCGAGACTCCATCTCAAAAAAAAAAAGAAAGAAAGAAAATGTAGTATATATACACCATAGAATATTACTCAGCCATAAGAAGAACGAAATAACGGCATTTGCAGCAAACTGGATGGCACTAGAGACCATTACTCTAAGTGAAGTAACTCAGGAATGGAAAACCAAACGTTGTATGTTTTCACTCATAAGTGGGAGCTAAGCTATGAGGTCACAAATGTTTAACTATAATACAATGGACTTTGGGGACTCGAGGGGAAAGGATGGGAAGAGGTGAGGGATAAAAGACTATACATTGGGTACAGTGTATACTGCTCAGGCTCAGGAGATGGGTGCACCACAATCTCAGAAATCACCACTAAAGAACTTACTAATGTAAGCAAACACCACTCGTTCCCCAAACACCTTAAAAAAAAAGTAGAGGGAAGGAAGGCAACACTGCTGTTTTGTAGGTTGTCTTCCATAATAAGAGGAGGCCAAGAAAAATGTAGGAAAGCAAAGAAAATTTATGAACTTACAGTAAAAAGGAGTAACAGCATAACTTAAAAGAATGAAGAAATAGATTACGTGATAGATACATTTTTTCTTAAATTTTTTTCTTTTTTTTTTCCGAGATGGAGGCTCGCTTTGTCACCCAGCGTGGAATACAGTGGCACGATCTTTGCTCACTGCAACCTCCGCCTCCCAGGTTCAAGCGATTCTCGTGCCACAGTCTCTTGAGTAACTGGGACTACAGGCATGCATCACCATGCTCAGCTAATTTTTTGCATTTTTAGTAGAGACGGGGTTTCGCCATGTTGGCCAGGCTGGTCTAGAACTCCTGGCCTCAGGTGATCCACCTGCCTCAGCCTCCCAAAGTGCTGGGATTACAGGGTGAGCCACTGTGCCTAGTCTTTAATTTGTTATAAGGTATTTTAGACATAAAAAAAAAACAGTGTAACAAATGACTACACTCTAGGCAGCTTACAAAACAGCATTAATGGTTGAAGCCCTCTATATTTTCCTCAGTTATATACCCCTCCAACTCCCTGAATTTGCACTTAATCATTCTTAGCACGTCTTTATATTTTTACAGCAGTGCCATCTTTTTTTTTTTTGTTTTTGAGATGGAGTCTCGCTCTGTCGCCCAGGCTGGAGTACGGTGGCGCGATCTTGGCTCACTGCAAGCTCCGCCACCTCCCGGGTTCACGCCATTCTCCTGCCTCAGCCTCCCGAGAAGCTGGGACTACAGGCACCCGCCACCACGCCTGGCTAATTTTTTTTTTATTTTATTTTTAGTAGAGACAGGGTTTCACCGTGTTTGCCAGGCTGGTCTCCAACTCCTGACCTCGTGATCCGCTCGCCTCAGCCTCCCAAAGTGCTGGGATTACAGGCGTGAGCCACCGCGCCCGGCCAGCTGTGCCACCTTTTAAAAAGTAGTGAAGTATGGCTGAGTGCAGTGGCTCATGCCCGTAATCCCAGCACTTTGAGAGGCCAAGGCAGGCGGATCACCTGAGGTCAGGAGTTTGAGACCAGCCTGGCCAACATTGCGAAACCCCTTCTCTACTAAAAATACAAAAATTAGTTGGGCGTGGTGGCAGGCACCTGTAATCCCAGCTACTTGGAAGGCTGAGGCATGAGAATCGCTTGAACCCGGGAGGCGGAGGTTGCAGTGAGCCAAGATTGCGCCACTGCACTTTCAGCCTGGGTGACAGAGCAAGCCTCCATCTTGAAAAAAAAAAGAAAAAAAAAATTTTTTTAAAGTAATGAATTAAAATTCTTTTAATTTTAAAATTTAAAAGTAATGGATAACCTTTGCAGCAAAACAGGGCGAATCTCATCTAAATACACAGTCCATCATAAAAGACTTAGAATGAAAGGGAAAGTAAAGAACAGTAACAACTGACCAACTCTAAGACAAAGAGAGAAGATTTGGAAGATGGGCAGGTGATAATTGAAGTGGGTAGAGATGAAGAAAAAAGTACTGAAAAAGCACAGCAAACAACAACAGCAACAAAAGGGCAAAAATCAGTCTCAATAAAGAGACTTAGGTCTCAGTGAAGAGAGATCATTGCCTCAGGAACTGCTATAGTACTTGCCTTTTTTAACAAAATGCTGAGATAGTCAGTTCATTCACTCAACAAATTAGCACATACTACTTATTAGGCACTATTCTAACAGTAGGCAGAGAGCAGAGAACAAAAGAAAATCCCTTCTTTTATGAAGCATGAAGTTGGGGAGAGAAGCCAACAAATGAATTACACACCAGATGTTAGGGAAAAAATAAAGCAGAGAGAGTAAAGAAAGCAAGGAGTGCTGGTGAGGGGAAGGAGGCTCTTGCTATTTTACATGAAGGAGATTGGAAGCCCTCTCTGATAAAGTGACATGGGAGTAGAAACCTAAAGGAAGTAAGGAACATACAGGAATGTTTCGGAAAGAGTAACTGCAAATGCAAAGACAGTGAGGTGAAAGTGGAGCCCTAAGACCAGGTGCGGCTGCAGCAGAGCAAGCCGGGGAAGAGTACACAAAATGGCTGGAGGAGCAGACCATATGGATCCTTGCCAGATGTGTGGCTTTTATGCAAAGTGAGATGTGAAACCACTGGACAGTTTTCAGGAGAAAAGTAGCACAATCTGATGAACATTTTAAAGAAAGTGATCATATAATTTATCACTAAAACAGGTATACCTTGGTGAGTGAAAAAGGGTGATATTAATAGTTAACTTAGGACAGTATTAACAAGACCTAATTTTAAAAGGCTTCTCTGTGTGTAAATCATTTTGAAGGAATTCCTCCTGGCCAAACCTGGAACACTGTCATCAAAATATATAGTGATAGAAGATTACAATGTATTTAATAAAGTAAGAATCTATGAGTCTATATTGATAAAAAAAATAGGAACAGAAAACTCTTTCTTACAGTAGAAAGCCAACTAATAAATGTAGAGGGAAGGCAAAAAGAGAAAATCACTTGGCAATGACCATAAAGATAACTGATTAGGGCAAGAATCATCTGAATGCTAAAATTAACAGGTGAAAGTCTGAGAACAGGATATTTACACAGTCACAAAACATCTCCCAAGACATGATTACAAAAGGCAAATGAATAACTTTATGAAGGAGAAAACTGGACCCTACCACTCAAGTAATATTGCCAGTAATAGGAGTAACAAATAGATGTGCATCCTAATATGATACACAGAGAACTCAGCATCACTTCTTAGGTATTAATGCCCAACGTGCATAACCTGAATCTAACCACGAGGAAACAACAGACAAAAACAAATTGAAGGATGCTCCACAAAATAACTACCCTGCACTTATCAAATTGTCAGTGTCATAAAAATACAGACTCAAGAACTGTTCCAGATTAAAGGAGATGAAAGAGACAAGGTCACTGAATCAACACATGATACTGGATATTCTTTTACTATAATGGATATTATTAGGACAACTGAGAAAATCTGAGGCCGGGCGCGGTGGCTCAAGCCTGTAATCCCAGCACTTTGGGAGGCCGAGATGGGCGGATCACGAGGTCAGGAGATCGAGACCATCCTGGCTAACACGGTGAAACCCCGTCTCTACTAAAACTACAAAAAACTAGCCGGGCGATGTGGCGGCGCCTGTAGTCCCAGCTACCCGGTAGGGTGAGACAGGAGAATGGCGTGAACCCGGGAGGCGGAGCTTGCAGTGAGCTGAGATCCGGCCACAGCACTCCAGCCTGGGTGACAGAGTGAGACTCCGTCTCAAAAAAAAAAAAAAAAAAAGAGAGAGAAAATCTGAATAAGGTCTATAGATTATAGCATTGTGTCAGTGTTAAGTTCCTGATTTTGATCATTATACCATAGTTATGTAAGAGAATTTCTTGTTTTTAAAAAATACAAACTTAAGTATTTAGGTGTTTGGGGTATCACATCTGCCTTTTACCTTTAAATCATTCAGAAAAAAATAATTCTGAGTGTGTGAGAAATTCTGAAAAAGAGAAGGATAAAGCAAATATATTAAAATATTATCCTTTGGGGAATCTAGGTGAAGGGTTTTCACAAATTATTTGTAGTATTCATGCAAATATTATACAAGTCTAAAATTATTTTTTCCCAATTGCTTTTTATTGTGATAAAATACACACAACAAACTTTACTATCTTAATCACTTTTAAGTGAACAGTTCAGTGGTATTAAGCACAATATTATTGTACAACCATCACCATCATCCATCTCCAGAACTCTTCATCTTGCAAAGCTGAAACTCTCATACCCACTGAACAGGAACTAGCCCCTGGCAACCATCATTGGTGGTAATACTTTTGCAGCTAGCTGAGGGATCAGGACTAGGGCAAAGGAGAACTATTTGCATTCCTTTTGTTTTCCATTTTTAAAATTTGTAGTAAAATATACGTAATACTATGTTGGCTGGGCACAGCAGCTCAGGTTTGTAATTCCAGCACTTTGGCAGGCCAAGGCAGGGGGATGGCTTGAGGTCAGTTCTAGACCAGCCTGGGCAACATAGCAAGATCCCATCTCTCTAAAATTTTTAAAAAATTAGCTAGGTGTGGTGGTGCACACCTGTAGTCCCAACTACTCGGGAGGCTAAGGCAGGGGAATAACTTGGGCTCAGGAGTTTGAGGTTACGGTGAACTGTGATTGTGCCACTGCACTGCAGCCTGGGTGACAGAGCAAGACCCTGTCTCCAAAAAAAAAAAAAAAAGTTATCATTTAACCTTTTTTTGTTTTTTTTTTGTTGTTGTTGTCTATATCAATGCTTCAATCTGTAATATTTTAACCATTTTTAAGTGTACATGTCAGTGCTATTAAGTACATTCATAGTGTACTTAACCATCACCACTATCCATTTTCAGAAATTTTCATCATCCAATCTAAAATTCTGTGCCCATTAAACAAGAACTACTCACTCTCCCCTCTCCTGGTAACCACTACTCAACATTCTATCATTATGAATTTGACTACCTGAGGTATTTCATGGCAGTGGAATCATGTATTTATCCTTTTGTGTCTGACATTTCACACATCATAATGTCCCAAGATTTATCCATGTTATATCACATATCAGAATCTCCTTCCTTTTCAAGCCTGAATAATAGTCCATCATATGTACATATTATATACATTTTGTTTATCTAGGTTGCTTCCACCTTTTGGCTGTTGTGAATAATGTTGCTAAACACAGGTGTACAAATAGCTGCTCAAGTACCTGCTTTCAGTTGTCTTGAATACATACTCAGAAGTGAAACAGCTGTATCATAATTCTACGTTTAATTTTTTTGGGAACCACCATACTGTTTTCCACAGTGAATGCACCATTTTACATTGCCACCAGCAATGCATAAAGGTTCCAGTTCCTCTACATTCTTTCCAACACCTGTTACTTCGATTTTTTACTAGGAGCCATCCTAAAGGCTGAATAATATTCCACTGTATGTACTCACAAGATTTTGCCTATCCATTCATCCCTTGATCAATGGGTTATACCTATGAACATTAGGTACACAAATATCTCTTAAAGACCCTGCTTTCAATTATTTTGAGTATACATTAGGTCATCGTTATCTGATGGGGGGATCCAAGACTCCCATGGATGTGTGAAACCACAGAGAGTATCAAACTCCACGTATAGTGTGTTTTTTTCTATATATATATATATGTATTTATCCATGGTAAAGTTAATTTATAAATTAGGCAGAGTAAGAGATTAACAACAACTAATAATAAAACAACCATAACAATATATAGTAATAAATTATATAAATGTGGCTGGGCACAGTGGCTCACGCCGGTAATTCCAGCATTTTGGGAGGCCGAGGCGGGCAGATCACTTGAGATCAGGAATTCAAGACCAGCCTGGCCAATATGGTGAAATCCTGTCGTTATTAAAAATACAAAATTAGCCAGGCATGGTGGCAGGCGCCTGTAATCTCAGCTACTCGGGAGGCTGAGGCACAGGAATCGCTTGAACCTGGGAGGTGGAGGCTGCAGTGAGCTGAGATGGTGCCACTGCACTCCAGCCTAGGTGACACAGTGAGACTCCATCTCTAAATAAATAAATAAAAGAGGTCTCTTTCTCTCTCTCAAAATATCTTATTACACTATACTCACCTATCTTTTTTACAGGCCACAGCTGAACTTGGGTAACTGAAATCTCAGAAAGTGAAACCTAGGATAAAGGGGAACCACTAAACCTCCACAAGTAGAATTACAGGATCGTATGGTGTGAGGATTTTTAGGTGTCAACTTGACTGATTAAAGGATACTTAGAAAGTGGGTAAAGCATGGTTTCTGACTGTATCTGTGAGGGTGTTTCCAGAGGAGACTGGTGTGTGAGTAGGTTGACTGAGAGAGTAAGATCTACCCTCAATGTGGGAGGGCAACATCCAGTGGGCTGGGTGCCCAGATAGAACAAAAAGGCAGAGGAAAGGTAAATCCATTTTCTCTCCTGGGGCTGGAACACCCTTCTTCTGCCCTTTGATATCAGTACTCCAAGTTCTCCAGCCTTTGGACCCCAGGACTTACACCAGTAGCCTCTCAGGTTTTCAGGCCTTCAGCCTCGGTGTGAAAGTTATGCCACTGGTTTCCCTGGTTCTGGGGCTTTGAGACTTAGATTGAGCCAATGTACTGACATCCCTGGTTCTCTAGTTTGCAGATGACCTATCATGGCACTTATTAGTTTCCATAATTGAGTAAGCCAATTCTCCTAATAAATTCCCTCTCCTTCACCCATCCATCCATCTATACCCTACTGGTTTTGTCTCTCTGGAAAATCCTGACACATATGGTAATTTTATTTTAATTTTGGAAGAACCACCATAGTTTTTCACATAGGCTGTGCCATTCGACATGACTACCAACAGTGTACAATGGTTCCAATTTTTCCATGTCCTTCCCAACAATTATTTTCTGTTCTTGATAGCAGCCATCCTAATGGGTGTGAGGTAGTATCTTGGAGTTTTGACTTGCATTTCCCTAATTAGCAATGTTGAGTATCTTTTCATTTGCTTATTGGTCATGGTGTAAATCCTTTTAATATACTGCTAAAGCTGGTTTGCTAGTATTTGTTGATGATTTTTACATCAATGTTCCTAAGAAATGTTGGTCTATAGGCCAGGCACGGTGGCTCACGCCTGTAAAGACAGCACTTTGGGAGGACAAGGCGGGTGGATCACTTCCAGCCTGGCCAACATGGCAAAGCCCCGCCTCTACCAAAAATTTAGAAATTAGCTGGGTGTGGTGGCACATGCCTGTAATCCCAGCTACTTGGGAGGCTTTGGCACAAGATTCATTTGAAACCAGGAGGCCCAGGCTGCAGTGAGCCAAGATTGCACCACTACACTCCAGCCTCAGTGATACAGTGAGACTCTTTTTTGTCTCAAAAAAAAAAAAAAACAAAGAAAGAACGAACAAACTATTAGTCTATAGATTTATTAGAGCATCTTTGTAGGGCTTTGGCATCAAGACTGTATTCATCCATTTTGCATTGCTATAAAGGAATACCTGAGGCTGGGTAATTTACAAAGGAAAGAGGTTTATTTGGCTTATGGTTCTGCAGGCTGTACAAGAAGCATGGTGCCAGTGTCTGCTTCTGATAAGTACCTCAGGAAACTTTCAATCACAGCAGAAGGTGAAGGAAGAGCAGGTATGTCACATGGCAAGAAAGGAAGCAAGAGAGAGGGGAGAGGTGTGACACTTAAACAACCAGCTCTTGAGTAAACTAATAGAGCAAAAATGCACTCATTACCATAGGGACCACACCAAGCCATTCCTGAGGGATACATCCCCATGACCCAGATACTTCCCACTAGGCCCCACCCACCTCCAACACTGCAGATCAAATCTCAACTTGCAATTTGGAGGGACAAATATCCAAACTATGTCAAAGATAATGCTGACTTCACAGAATGAATTAGTGAGTGTTCTTTCCTCTTCAATGTTCTGAAAAGTCTGAGACAGACTGGTGTCAGTTAATCTTGAAATGTTGATAGAATTCACCAGTGAGGTCATCAGGTCCAGAGATTTCTCTGTTGGGACATTTTTTATTACAAATGCAATCTCCTTATGAGTTATGAGACTATTTACATTTTCTATTTCTTAGTAGTTTAGTCTTGGTAGGTTTTGTGTTTCTAGGATGTGACCGTTTCATCTAGGTTACCCAATTTGTTGGCGTACAATTGGTTTATTAATTTTTTTCCCCAAAAAACTAGTCAAGTGCAGTAGTAAGGATGGGGGAGGCCGGGCGCGGTGGCTCAAGCCTGTAATCCCAGCACTTTGGGAGGCCGAGACGGGCGGATCATGAGGTCAGGAGATCGAGACCATCCTGGCGAACACGGTGAAACCCCGTCTCTACTAAAATACAAAAAAACTAGCCGGGCGAGGTGGCGGGCGCCTGTAGTCACAGCTACTCGGGAGGCTGAGGCAGGAGAATGGCGTAAACCCGGGAGGCGGAGCTTGCAGTGAGCTGAGATCCGGCCACTGCACTCCAGCCAGGGCGACAGAGCGAGACTCGGCCTCAAAAAAAAAAAAAAAAAAAAAAAAGGATGGGGGAAAGAGTAGAATAAGTTCTATCCCTAACTGACTGTCAACAATCAATTAAGATAATTCACTATCTTCAGACCAGCCTACAATTGCTTATCGTACTCTATCATAATCTCTCTTTTTTTTTTCTTTTTTTTTGAGATAGAGTTTCACTCGTGTTGCCCAGGCTGGAGTACAACAGCGCAGCATCAGCTCACTGCAACCTCCACCTCCCAGGTTCAAGCGATTTTCCTGCCTCAGCCTCCTCAATAGCTGGGCTTACAGGCACATACGCCACTATGGCTGGTTAGTTTTCTTGTTTGTATTTTTACGGGATATCACCATGTTGACCAGGCTGGTCTCAAACTCCTGACCTCAAGTGATCTGCCCATCTCAGCCTCCCAAACTGCTGGGATTACAGGCGTCAGCCACTGCGCCCAGCCCAAGAGACAGGCTCTGTCACCCTAGCTAGAATGCCATGGCACAATCATGGTTAACTGCAGTCTTGAATTCCTGGGCTAAAGCAATCCTTCTGCCTCAGCCTTCCAAGTAGCTAGGACTACAGGCAGGTGTTATTTTTTTGTATAGACAGTGTCTCAGTATGTTGTCCAGGCTGGTTTGAGCTCCTGGGCTCAAGTGATGTTCCCAATTCAGCCTTCAAAAGCATAGGAATTACACATGTGAGCTGCCATGCCCAGCCTACCCTTTCCATTTCTGTGGAATTGAGGGCAATATTCCCACTTTCAATTTTATCTTTAGTATTTCAGTAATTTGAGATGGAGTCTCGCTCTATTGCCCAGGCTGGAGTACAGTGGCATTATCTTGGCTCACTGCAACCACCGCTCACCTCCTGGGTTCAGGCAATTCTCCTGCGTCAGCCTCCAGAGTAGCTGGAATTATAAGCATGCACCACCATGCCTGACTAATTTTTGTATTTTTAGTACAGACAGGATTTCGCCATGTTGGCCACGCTGGTCTTAAACTCCTGACCTCAGGTGATCCTCCCACTTTGAACTCCCAAAGTGCTGGGATTACAAGCGTAAACCACTGCACCCAACACATTATAATATTTTTTTTATCCACTATAATCTTAATTTTTTTTTTAGAGACAGAGTCTCGTTCTGTCACCAAGGCTGGAGTGATGTGGCATGATCATAGCTCACTGCAGGCTCAAACTCCTGGGCTCAAGCAATCCTCTCACCTCAGCCTCCGGAGTAGCTACGACTACAGGCATACATCACCATGCCCAGCTAATTTTTCTTATTTTATTATTTTTGTAGAGATGAGGTTTTGCTATGTTGCCCAGGCCAGTCCTGAACTCCTGAACTCAAGAGAGCCCCCCA
Source organism: Rhinopithecus bieti (assembly GCF_001698545.2). NCBI lineage: Eukaryota > Metazoa > Chordata > Mammalia > Primates > Cercopithecidae > Rhinopithecus > Rhinopithecus bieti. The sequence goes on along the minus strand of NW_016823424.1, from coordinate 2,319,368 downwards.
TTCCTAAAGCACTGGTATTACAGGTATAAGCCACCATGCCTGGCCTCCATTATAATCTCATAGGACCACTGTCATCTATGCTATCTGTCACTGGCCAAAACATCATTATGCAGTATATGACTGTACTGAGCCTTCCACCTATCCCGGGCATGCACAATGACTTCTTCATTTCTCCCATCTATTTGGTTCCTATTGATCGTCCTAGTCATCAATATGTTTTTTCGTTTGTTTGTTTTTTAAGACAGAGTCTTGCTCTGTCGCCCAGGCTGGACTGCAGTGGCACGATCTCGGCTCACTACAACCTCTGTCTCCCAGGTTCATGCGATTCTTCCACCTCAGGCTCCCAAGTAGCTGGGACTACAGGCATGAGCCACCACGCCCAGCTAATTTTTATATTTTTAGTAGAGACAGGGTCTCACCATGCTGGCCAGGCTGGTCTCAAACTCCTGACCTCAAGTGATCCTCCAGCCTTGGCCTCCCAAAGTGCTGAGATTACAGGTGTGACCCACCACACCGGCCCCTAGTCATCAATATCTGGCTCTCAAAAGGGAAAAAAGAAAAAAAAATGGAGACAGAGAGTATGGTGCCAGCCCTTTAAATCTCCCGGACATCAGCCAGATGCAGTGGCTCAAACTTGTAATACCAGCACTTTGGGAGGCTGAGGTGGGCGAATCACAAGGTCAGGAGTTCGAGACCAGCCTGGCCAACATGGTGAAACCCTGTCTCTACTAAAAATACAAAAAAAAAAAAAAAT
>NW_016823424.1:2312841-2317040 GCF_001698545.2 Rhinopithecus bieti | reverse complement strand
TTTTTTGAGACGGAGTCTTGCTCTGTCACCCAGGCTGGAGTGCACTGGCACAATTTCAGCTCACTGCAACCTCCGCCTCTGGGGTTCAAGCGATTCTCCTGCCTCAGCCTCCCGAGTGGCTGGGATTACAGGTGCCTGCCACCACGCCCAGCTAATTTTTTGTATCTTTAGCACAGACGAGGTTTCACCGTGTTGGTCAGGCTGGTTTCAAACTCCTGACCTTGTGATCTGCCTGCCTTGGCCTCCCAAAGTGCTGGGATTATAGGCGTGAGCCACCGCGCCCGGCTGTGAATTTTTTTTTTTTTAACTCTGCTTTTTCCATATTGAGAATGACATAATTACCTTTTAAGTGAAAAAAAAACATAGGCACTGGCACTTACAAAGGGTTCTTTCTGTGTAGAGAACAGATTGGATGAGTATGTGTGTGTGTGCGTGTGTGTGTGCGCACATACAGTGGGTCAGAAGGAGGGTTGGATCAACTAAATGGATGCTGAAAATTAGGGACATAGGTCATGGAAGACGATAGAGTAGGAACTCTAGGAGTTAGTACTTTCACCAAAACAACTATTGAGATGGCAAGAACTGCTTGAGGTGACTATTTTAGGACTCTGGGGTCTAATGAAACACTTGCAGTGTCCAGAAGAGTGCTTGATGAAGAAAAAAGTTGGTAAATTTTAGTGAATTTTGGCATTTGGAATAGCATCTATCATTCTGTAGCTCCCAGTCCTGTGGTATGCAGCTGTTGAGATGGCAGTTCCTGTTGCAGCTTGCTGGTGCTAGGGTGGGAAATAGGGGCTTTGTCCTCCAAAGAATTGAGGTTATGTGTTTCATTCACTACTTTTGATTGCTGAGGAGCTGCCAGAGTGCTGGCCACTGTTTCACACATGCACACCCCTGACTGAAGTTGCTTCCCTAGTGGCACTAGACAATTGAACTTAAAGAGAGAGAACGCTCCTTTTTTCTTTATGTTTTCTTTTCTTATTGGATCTAAGCATTTAAGGAAATCTCTGTCAAGTCACTGAAAGACCACAGAGATAAAAGAACAGAGATTCAGTGACCACATGCAACCAGGTATACACTCTTTGCAAAGACAATCTGGAAAAGTCACAAAACAAATGCAGCTTTCATAAGTAACAATTATCTCTAGGGAGGCAGTGGAATCTGACTTTCAGAGTTACCATATTACAGCACACAAAATGTCAACTTCCCAACAAAACTTTGCAAAGCAAACAAAGAAACAGGACTATATGGCCCATTCACAGGAAAAAAAAAAAAAAAAAGAAATTGGTGGGGCATGGGGCTCATGCCTGTAATCCCAGCACTTTGGGAGGCCAGGCGGGCGGACCACGAGGTCAGGAGATCGAGACCATCCTGGCTAACAGGGTGAAACCCCATCTCTACTAAAAATACAAAACATTAGCTGGGTGTGGTGGTGGGCACTTGTAGTCCTAGCTGCTCGGGAGGCTGAGACAGGAGAACGGTGTGAACCTGGGAGGCAGAGCTTGCAGTGAGCCAAGATCGCGCCACTGCACTCCAGCCTGGGAGACAGCGAGACTCCATCTCAAAAAAAAAAAAAAAAAAAAAAGAAAAGAAATTGACAGAAACCACCCCATAGCAAGCCAGACAATGGACCTACTAGACAAAGACTTTAACTGTCTTAAATATGCTCAGAGAGTTGAGGGAAACTATGAAAACACAAACAAACAAAAAACTAAAGGAAATCAGGAGAACAATGTATAAGCAAGTAAGGAATATCAATAAAAATACTTTTAAAATATAAAAATGAATGAAATAGCAATTCTGGACATAAAGATACAAGAGCCAAAATAAAGATATCACTAAAGGATTCAACAGCAGAGTTGAACAGGCAGAAGAAAGAATCAATGAACATGAAGATAGAACTGAAATTACTTAAGCTAAAAAGCAGGAAAAAAAATGAACAAAGAAAAAGGAACAGAGGCTGGGCACAGTGGCTCACATCTGTAATCCCAGCACTTTGGGAGCCCAAAGCGGATGGATCACCTGAGGTCAGGAGTTCAAGACCAGTCTGGCCAACATGGCAAAACCCCATCTGTACTAAAAATACAAAAATTAGCTGGGTGTGGTAGCCCACGGCTGTAGTCCCCGCCACGCAGGAGGCTGAGGCAGGATACTCTCTTGAACCTAGGAGGTGGAGGTTGCAGTGAGCCAAAATGGTGCCACTGTACTCGAGCCTGGGTGACAGAGCTAGACTCCATCTCAAAAAAAAAAAAAAGAAAAGGAACAAGCCATGGGGCCTACTGGGACACCATCAAATGTATCAATGGCTAAACCAACCTAATTAACACATGCATTACCTCATATGCTTCTCTTTTTTGAGGTGAAAACACTTAAAATCAACTCTACTGTCTTAGCAATGTTCAAGTATACAATATATTGTAATAACTATAGTCCCCATATGTATAAGAGCTTTTGAACTAAATCCTAATTTTTTTGTGTGGTTGGGTCTCACTCTGTCAGTGAGTGGCACGATCACAGCTCACTGAAACATTTACAACCCTAAATTTCCCTCTGAGGTTTTACTGCATCCATAAGTTTTGGTATGTATGTTTTCATTTTAATTTGCTCAATGTATTTTCTTATCTCCCTAATGATTTCCTCTTTTTATTCATTTGGTGTTTAAGTATGTTGTTTAATGCTCACTTCAGTAGCACATGCACTAAAGTTAGAACGATTCAGAGAAGATTAGCATGGCCTCTGAACAAGGATGACATGCAAATTCGTGAAGCATTCCATATTTTAAACATTTCAGGGCTGGGTATGGTGGCTCATGCTTGTAATCTCAGCACTTTAAGAGGCCAAGGCAGGAGGATCACTTGATCCCAGGAATTTGAGACCAGCCTGAGCAACATGATGAAACCCTGTCTCTTAAAAAAAATACAAAAATTAGCTAGTTATGGTACCAGCTACTTGGGAGACTGAGGTGGGAGGACTGCCTGAATCTGGAAGGCTGAGGCTACAGTGACCTGTGATGGTGCCACTGCACCCCAGCCTGGGCAACAGAGCAAGACCCTGTCTCAAATAATAATAATAATAATAATGCCAGGCACGGTGGTTCACACCTGTAATCCCAGCACTCTGGGAGGCCAAGGCGGACAGATCACCTGAAGTTGGGAGTTCAAGACCAGCCTGACCAACATGGCAAAACCCCGTCTCCACTAAAAATACAAAAGTTAGCTGGGCATGGTGGTGCATGTCTGTAATCCCACCTACTTGGGAGGTTGAGGCAGGAGAATCACTTGAACCTGGGAGGCAGAGGTTGCAGTGAGCCAAGATCACGCCACTCTACTCCAGCCCAGGCAACAGAGCGAGACTCTGTCTCAATAAATACACAAATAAATGAATAAATAAATAATAACAAAATTTTAGAAAGAAGGCAGGGTATGGTGGCTCATGCCTTTAATCCCAACATTTTGGGAGGCTGAGGTGGGAGGATCGCTTGAGCCCATGAGCTCAAGACATGCCTAGGCACCATAGTAAAACCCCCATCTCTACAAAAAATGAAAATAAAAAGAGAGTTAAAAAAAAAAAGAAAGACCTTAAATCAATACTCTAACTTCAGACCTTAAGGAACTAGAAAAAGCAGCACAAACTGGACCCAACAAAACGGAGGGAATAATAATGTCTAGAGCAGAGATAAGTGAAATAAAGAATAAAAATAAGGCAGGTGCAGTACCTCACACCTGTAATCCCAGCACTTTGGGAGGCTGAGGCAGGAGGATTGCTTGAGGCCAGGAGTTCAAAGCCTGTGCAAGACAGTGAGACCCCATCTCTATGAAATTAAAAAAAAAAAAAAAATTAGCTGGGTTTGGTGATGCATGCCTATAGTCTCAGTTACTCAGGAGTCTGAGGTAAGGGGATCACTTGGGCCCAGGAGTTTGAGGTTGCAGTGCATATGATCACACCACTGCATCATTCCAGCCTGGGTAACAAAGCACGACCCCATCTCTCAAAAACAAACAAACAAACAACAACAACAAAAACCAAGAAGAATAAAATAGCAGAAAGAATCAACAAAACCAAAAATCTGTTATCTAAAAAGATCAACAGAATTTACAAACTCCTGCTGCATTGACTGGGAAAAAAAGAAAGAAGATGAAAATAAATAAAATCAGAAATGAAACCGGGGATATTACTCCTTTTTTTTTTTTTTTTTTTTT